>NC_053393.1:14647752-14819432 GCF_905171765.1 Bufo bufo | reverse complement strand
AGTGAGCATTGCAGAGAAATTGCTTAAATAGCAATTGCTTAGTCGCCTCCATAACTACCCTACCTACATTTATTTCGGACTTTGAGGACGTTTTTTCTAAAAAGGGTTGTCAGAAGTTACCACCTCACCGTCCTTATGATTGCCCGGTTAACCTGATTCCCGGTGCAAAATTACCCAAGACCAGGTTATATAATCTTTCGGGTCCGCAGAGACAAGCCATGAAAGATTATATCTCCGAGAGCTTGGCTAAGGGACACATCAGACCCTCCTCTTCACCCGTGGCTGCAGGGTTTTCTTCGTTAAAAAAGAAAGATGGGGGCCTGCGTCCTTGCCTAGATTTCCGCGAACTAAACCGGATAAACCATCCGAGACCCATACCCTCTTCCTCTCATTCCTGACCTGTTTAATCAGATTGCGGGTGCTAGGGGTTCTCCAAACTTGATCTTAGGGGGGCCTACAATCTGATTCGTATCAAGGAAGGAGATGAGTGGAAGACAGCTTTTAACACCCCTGAGGGGCATTATGAAAATCTAGTCATGCCTTTCGGTCTGACCAATGCTCCTGCTGTCTTCCAACATTTCGTTAATGACATTTTTAGTCATCTAATCGGCAGGTTTGTGGTAATATACCTAGATGATATTTTAATTTATTCGTCTGATCTGAGAACACATGAGGTGCATGTCAAGACAAGTACTGCAGGTCCTACGGACGAATGAAATATATGCTAAAATTGAAAAATGTGTCTTCGCCGTTCAGAGATACAATTCCTAGGTTATTTATTATCTGCTTCAGGTTTCCGTATGGATCCTAGGAAGGTCCAGGCAATTTTAGATTGGGATCTTCCTGAGAACCTCAAAGCACTGCAACGGTTCTTGGGCTTCGCTAATTTCTATAGAAATAGTAAAACCGCTTACTGACATGACTAGGAAGGGGACTGATTTTTCTAAATGGTCTGACGCCGCTAAAATTGCTTTTTCCTCTCTAAAAGGCACCTGTACTAATCCAACCTGATGTCTCCCAGCCTTTTATTGTTGAAGTCGATGCGTCAGAGGTGGGATGTGGGGGCTGTGCTGTCTCAGGGTCCGTCTCCTGGCAAATGGCGTCCTTGTGCTTTCTTTTCTAAAAAACTATCTGCAGCAGAAAAGAACTACGATATTGGCAATAGGGAACTATTAGCTATTAAACTAGCGTTTGAAGAATGGCGTCACTTTTTAGAGGGGGCAATCCACCCCTCACTGTGATTACGGACCACAAATACCTTCTGTACCTCGAATCATCTAAGCGTCTCACCCCTAGACAAGCTAGGTGGTCGCTATTTTTTACCAGGTTTAACTTTGTTATTAACCTATCGTCCTGGGGCAAAAAATACCAAGGCAGATGCACTATCTCGTTATTTCACTGGAGGGGGTAATGTGGGTGATCCGGTACCCCATTCTACAAAGAGGAGTGGTTGTCTCTGCGGTACACTCTGTTCTGGAGGGGAAGGTATTAGAGGCCCAGGGGACGCCCCGGTCTCTTGCCCCTCAAGAAATTGTTTGTACCGTTGAACCTGCGTCTCGAATTATTAAAGGAACATCATAATTCGGCACTTGCTGGGCATCCGGGTAGTAAAGCAACCTTGGAGCTATTGTCTCGTCGTTTTTGGTGGCCAAGGTTGCGTCAGGATGTATTGGATTTTGTGTCTTCTTGTTCTACCTGTGCGCGCCGGAAAGTCTCTCATACACGTCCTGCAGGGTCTTTATTGCCACTTGTCATTCCCAATAGACCATGGACACATCTGTCAATGGATTTTATCACTGACTTACCTTTGTCTGCGGGTAAAACAGTTATCTTGGTAGTAGTGGACAGGTTTAGCAAAATGGTACACTTCATTGCGTTACCCACAATACCTAATGCTAAGACTCTTGCTCAGGTATTCATCAGTGAAATCGTGAAGCTTCATGGGTCCCCTCCGATGTTGTTTCGGATTGGGGTACCCAGTTTATTTCTAAATTTTGGAAAGCTTTTTGTTCCCGTTTGGGGGTACACTTGTCCTTTTCCTCAGCTTTCCCATCCTCAGTCGAATGGACAGACTGAGCGTACCAACCAAAACCTTGAGACATATCTAAGTGTTTTGTGTCTGAAAACCAAGAGTTGTGGTCATCATATTACCGTTAGCTGAGTTTGCCATAAATAATCGTCATCAGGAATCCACTGGTAAGTCACTATTTCTTGGTGCATATGGTTTTCATCCCCAATTCTGTACTTTCAAAGAGGGGGGGTCTTCTGGGGTTCCCGAAGAGGAACGGTTTTCGTCATCTCTTTCATCTGTATGGCAGAAGGTGCAAGCTAACTTGAAAAATATGGGAGGTAAATATAAATGCATGGCTGATAAGAGACGGTCGCCAGGTCCGGACCTAGGAGTGAATGACTATGTGTGGTTGTCTACTAGGAATATTAAATTAAAGGTTCCCTCTTGGAAACTGGGTCCTAGGTTCATTGGCCCTTACAAAATAGTAGCCATCATTAACCCCGTGGCTTTTCGCCTGGAGCTACCTCAGACTTTTTAAAATCCATAACGTCTTCCATAAGTCGTTACTCAAGAAATATGTTCCACCTCTAGAACCGTCACCGCTGCCACCCCCTCCTGTTGTTGTGGATGGTAATTCTAGAGTTTCAAAATATCCAAAATTGTTGATTCTCGTCGGGTCCGCCGCTCTCTTCAATATCTGGTGCATTGGAGGGTTACGGTCCCGAGGAAAGAATGTGGGTTTTCAGCGTCTGAGGTAAACGCCGACAGGTTAGTTCGGGCTTTCATGCCTCTCATCCTGAGAGACCTGGTCCTGAGTGTCCGGAGGCCCTCGTAGAGAGGGGGGGTACTGCCACGAGGGTGTCAAGAACCACGCCTGACTCCATTATACCCGGGGTCAGAGGTCGCCTGCGGTTGGCTGCCACGCTCTATGAATATAGGACTGTTTCCTTGTGGTAGCTTTCTGGGTTTGCTTTGCAAACCCTTTTGGCTCACTCAGGGATCCGTAGCTCCTTCTCCTCAGGCTGTTTCTTGTCCAGCAATCCCAACCTCCTTATATTCCCCTCTCACACTTCTCTGGTTGCCAGATATAGAGCTTCCTGCCTGGACTTCTATACTGACCCACTGGAGCTGTGTAACTGTGTTTCCTGGTTGTTGTTCCAGAGTGTTACCCTCCGGATCCTGTGGGCCTTGGTGGTCTGCTGTGGTCGCCCACCTGGGTGTATGTGTTTGTCTGTATTGTCTGTCCTCTCCTTGGTGTTTTCCTCTTAGTGTCAGTGGTGCGGACTAGTGATCCCACCGCCCCGTTCACTACACAGGGCTCATCTTAGGGAAAGCCAAGGTTTAGGCACGTGATCGGCGTACGGGTGAGGAACCCGTCTAGGGACGTCAGGGCAGTCAGGTGCCAGCTGCAAGGTGAGTCAGGGGTCACCCACCTTTCCCTCTCCCTTGGACAGGGCCTTCCCATTTCCCTCGCTTTGAGTGGCGCCGGTCATTACACACAGAAGCTATAAACCACACAGCATTGTGGGAAAGGCCACTATAAATAAGGAAGGTTAAATGACCACATACGCAACACCTGGAGGCAAGGAGTTTGGCTATTACCAGAAACAACACAGAGACCTATTGATCCACAAGGAAAACCTGTCAGATCAAACCACGTGTTTCCAGTCTCACAGATCTCCTGCCACTCACTATCGTCGGCACGTCCATATGTCCCGGTATGTCCGTGACAGTAGCAGAGCCTGAGAAAATGTGTGGCACAATGTACGCCAGAAGCTGTAGTGTTGAACAGAAGTAGGGGAGTTGTAGTTGCAGTGTTGATGCAGCAATGAGGTAGAGTTGATGTTGCGGTTTTTGTAGCAGAGTTGATGTTGCGGTTTTGTAGCAGAGTTGATGCAGCCAAGCAGTAGAGCTAAGGTCGTGGAACTGAGCTGAAGTAGCAGCCAACGAGTAGTGGAATTAAACTGATGAAGAAGACCTGAAGTTGTGAAGCTAAACTGATATAGCAGAGATGGAGTAGTAGAGCTGAACTTGATGCAGCAAAGCTGATATAGCTGGACTGGATGTAGCAGAGCTGGGTAGTGGAGCTAAAGTTCATGTAGATGGCTGATGTAGATGGGAATAGGCAAACAGGAACAGCGAGGACACTTCCTAAACAATAAGGTGACGCCCTGCTGCCACAGCCAGGTTTAAAAAAAATGTGGCCGCATGACATCAAGCCAAAGCAACAATGCGGTGAAGACGAGGCAGGAGCGGCACAAGTGATGCAACACTCAGCACTGGATCCAGCAGGTAGGTGACAAGATAAATCATCGTTCAAAAAGTTTTTGGCGAAAGAGTTTTTTCCATCACAAACGCAGTGACACAGAATGTTCCTGTGCCAGCTGTCACTATGCGGACAGCCGCAGGTAATGGAAGAAATCAGCCGCCGTCTGAGCGCAAGAGCAGCCACCATTGTAACTTAAGATAAATCAGCTAAAGAGGAAAATGTAGCAGGCGGCCAATGAGCTTCCCCATTGTTTACCCGTCGTGTCATGTGACGCACCTGCCAGATAAATTACCTGTATTACACGGATTCGACTTCCAGGCGAGATGGCGGCAGAATCTCCAGCCGCTTCATTAGGGTTTTATAGGGGTCATTTATCGTGAGCGCGGCCTCCATTTATCAGGACAATTGTGCTGAGAACAGGGATTAGACAGACAGATTGCTCACAATTTGAGGCCCTGGGTCCGGCTCCTCGTCGCTCCTCACTCCGGAGGAGATTTGTGCCTCCCTGGATCTGGGCCTCAATTGTCATCTATTTAATAGCCCAACCGCTCGGCGACCTTCTGCGCTGACCTCTCGCTACATGATCGCCCTCACGCGCTCGCCCCCTGCACGATAAATGGAGTCACACGTTAACTATTTCCAACCGCGGCAGAAACATTTATTACTGATCTCCAGCTTCATCTCCAGGAGTTATCTGTCTCCCTATCTATCAATCTATCTATCTATCTATTATCTATCTATCTATCTATCTATCTATCTATTATCTATCTAATATCTATCTATCTATTATCTATCTATCTATTATCTATCTATCTATCTCATATCTATCTATCTATTATCTATCTCCTATCTATCTATCTCATATCTATCTATTATCTATTATCTATCTATTATCTATCTATTATCTATCTATCTATCTATCTATCTATCATCTATCTATCTATCTATTATCTATCTATCTATTATCTATTATCTATCTATATATCTATCTATTATCTATCTATCTATTATCTATCTATCTATCTATTATCTATCTATCTATTATCTATCTATCTATCTATCTATCTATCTCCTATCTATCATCTATATATTATCTATCTATCTCCTATCTATTATCTATTATCTATCTATCTATCTATCTATCTATCTATCTATCTATCTATCTATCTATCTATCTATCTCCTATCTATCATCTATATATTATCTATCTATCTATCTATCTATCTATCTATCTATCTATCTATTATCTATCTATCTATCTATCTATCATCTATCTATTATCTATATATTATCTATCTCCTATCTATCTATCTCATATCTATCTATCTATCTATCTATCTCCTATCTATATATCTATCTATCTATCTATCTCCTATCTATCTATCTATTATCTATCTATTATCTATCTATCTATCTCATATCTATTATCTATCTCCTATCTAATATCTATTCTATCTATCTATTATCTATCTATCTATCTATCTATCTATCTATCTATCTATCTATCTTATTATCTATTATCTATTATCTATCTATCTATTATCTATCTATCATCTATCTATCTATCTCATATCTATCTATCTATCTATCTATCTATCTATCTATCTATCTATCTATCTCCTATCTATCTATCTCATATCTATCTATCTATCTATCTATCTCCTATCTATCTATCTCATATCTATCTATCTATCTATCTATCTCCTATCTATCTATCCATCCTATTTGTGTCTTTCTGCGGTGGCCTGAGCCTTGGCTCTGGACTTTGGTTTCCATGCCAAGTGATATTAGAATATTTTACACAGTAATAAGCCGGAGATTTCTAGAATCTGACTCGTGAGGCCCATAGAAGCTCTGCTCCTTGTTCTGGAGAATTGTGCTGGAATCTTCGTGCAAGCAGGACACTGAAATATCGCCATACATGAGGTAGAGGAGCCCAGGAGCCGCCAGTGCAGCAGGACAGGAGGTGGGGGCACTGTCCAGCAGGTGAGGTGGGCACTACCCTTCAGGGGCAGCTGTTTGGCAGATGTACTGTCCACCCCTGCATTTAGGCCTCATTATCAGCAGTATTGAATATCATTCTTCTCCTGAGCTGAGGTCTAATGACAAGAGATCCAGATAGTGACACTGGGGAGGCTAACACTAAGCTGGCATCAAGGGCACTGCTATTAGTCTACCATGATTTTATTACTATGAGCTATCATGAGCCTGGTATTACTATGGTTTACGGATCCTGGTACTGTGGGTATTACTTTGTGTCTACCAGAAGCCTTTGTACTATGGGTACTACTGTGGTTCTATCATGAACCTGGTACTAAGGGTACTACTATGGTTATACTATGTAGTGCTATAGGTACTAGTATATGTCTTCTATGGGCCTGGAACTATGGCCACCACTATGAGTCAACCATAAGCCTGGAACTATGAGTACTACTACGCACCTACCATGAGCTTGATGCCAAGGACACTACTATGAGTCTACCATAGGCCTGGAACTATGGGGGACCACTATGAATTTACCATGATCTTGATACTAAGGACAATGCTATAATGTCTACCATGACCCTGGTACTAGGGGTGGACTCAATGAGTCTACCATGATCTTGATACTAAGGACACTGTTATGAGTCTACCATAAGCCTTGAACTATGGGGACCACTATGAGTCTACCATGATCTTGATACTAAGGACAATACTATGAGTCTACCATGAGCCTGGTACTAGGACAATACTATGAGTCTACCAAGCTCCTTGTACTGTAGGTACTACTATGAGTCTACAATGGGCTTGGAACTATGGGCACCACTATAAGTCTGCATTGAGTCTGATATAAGCACACTACTATAGTCTACTTTGAGCCTGATACAAAGGGCTAATATTATGGGTTTATCATGAGCTTGCTACTAAGGGCACTGTTATGAGGCTAAAATGGACCTGGCACTATCGACATTACTATGGGTCTAATATGAGCCTGGTACTGTGGACATTACTATGGGTTTACAATGAGCCTGGTACTATGGACATTAATATGGGTCTAATATGGGCCTGGTACTATGGGGACTACTATGGGTCTACTATAAGCCTGGTACTATGGGCACTAATATAGTTTACCATGATCCGTATATTAAGGGCAGTACTATGAGTTTAAAATTAACTCATCACTAAAAGCACTACTATAAGTTTACCATGAGTCTGGTACTAAGTGCACTACCCGGTGCACTACTGTGAGTCTGGCCCTAGGAGATACAGTGATGGTATAACAATTGGAATTACTATAACACTGTTACTATAAGAGCTAGAAGAAGGGAAACTACAGTAGGTGGATGATCGATAATAACTATAAATGTCCAGCATTAGCATAAAGTTATTAGCATGGGTGGTTAAGAAGGCGTGGCAGGGTACTCATGGGTGGTGCCTGCTAGCACTGTCCATCACATCACGCCTAGAGGGGCTATAAACAGGTGATTTAGCAGTATGGATGATGCAGCTGTTACAATTTCTGCTACAATCACAAAGAATTTTCTCATTGTAATACTTTTATGTCCTATAGGATCAATTACTTATAAAGCCGCAGAGCTTACGATCTATAAATGTGATTATGCTCTTGTACCTCTTTGTACTGGTCTTTGAAACTTTCCACTAATCCTGCTTGTGCTGAGTTAAAGCGATTTAATGGACGGCGGTGCTTCGCGCGTAAAAACTCGAAATGTGTACCTAGCCCAGCGTCTGCATGAAGAGTGATGGTGTACGGCCTGCGGCCTGCAACAACTCTTATTGACCACGACTATATATTCCAATTAACACTTATGAACCATCAGCAAAGACGTCTGCCAGCGAAGCTCTTACTGATCAATTCTGTCCACAGAATGGTGACTCCGGGGCAAACTGATAAGTGCCAATTTAGCATTAAATGAGATCTTACAATACATAATATCACTCTCCAATCTATGCTACCGTATTGTGTGAAAGCGGCAGAGAGTTACACCGCAATCTGAATACAAGCCTGAAAAGCGGGCGGCTTCTTCTAATTATAACTGATGACACCGAAAACTTTACACAACAAGAAGTCCAGCTACGGACTTCACCTACATATATAGCTTTGTCGCTGTCCAGTAGGAAGCAGTATTATAGTATTAGTTTCCTTGTACATAGGAGCAGTATTATAGTAGTTATATTCTTGTACATAGGAGGCAGTATTATAGTAGTTATATTCTTGTACATAGGAGGCAGTATTATAGCTGTTATATTATTGTACATAGGAGGCAGTATTATAGTAGTTATATTCTTGTACATAGGAGGCATTATTATAGTAGTTATATTCTTGTACATAGGAGATGTATTATAGTAGTTATATTCTTGTACATAGAGGGCAGTATTATAGGTAGTTATAGTCTTGTACATAGGAGCAGTATTATAGTAGTTATATTCTTGTACATAGCAGGCAGTATTATAGTAGTTATATTCTTGTACATAGGAGCAGTATTATAGTAGTTATATTCTTGTACATAGGAGGGCAGTATTATAGTAGTTATATTCTTGTACATAGAGGCAGTATTATAGTAGTTATATTCTTGTACATAGGAGCAGTATTATAGTAGTTATATTCTTGTACATAGTGGGCAGTATTATAGTAGTTATATTTTTGTACATAGGAGGCAGTATATAGTAGTTATATTCTTGTACATAGGAGCAGTATTATAGTAGTTATATTCTTGTACATAGGAGGCAGTATTATAGTAGTTATATTCTTGTACATAGGAGCAGTATTATAGTAGTTATATTCTTGTACATAGGAGGCAGTATTATAGTAGTTATATTCTTGTACATAGGAGGCAGTATTATAGCAGTTATATTATTGTACATAGGAGGCAGTATTATAGTAGTTATATTCTTGTACATAGGAGCAGTATTATAGTAGTTATATTCTTGTACATGGGAGCAGTATTATAGTAGTTATATTCTTGTACATAGGAGGCAGTATTATAGTAGTTATATTCTTGTACATAGGAGCAGTATCATAGTAGTTATATTCTTGTACATAGGAGCAGTATCATAGTAGTTATATTCTTGTACATAGGAGACAGTATTATAGTAGTTATATTCTTGTACATATGAGGCAGTATTATAGTAGTTATATTCTTGTATATAGGAGCAGTATTATAGTAGTTATATTCTTTTACATAGGAGCAGTATTATAGTAGTTATATTCTTGTACATAGGAGGCAGTATTATAGTAGTTATATTCTTGTAAATAGGAGCAGTATTATAGTAGTAATATTCTTGTACATAGGAGCAGTATTATAATAGTTATATTCTTGTACATAGGAGCAGTGTTATAGTAGTTATATTCTTGTACATAGGAGGCAGTATTATAGTAGTTATATTCTTAACCATATTTCTTTTTATTAAAAGAAAAAGCAGAGGCTAAACGCCCATACATGACTACATCACAGTGACAAGGAATCACAATATGAGTCCCACATTTACATCATGCATAGACATCATATACAATCACAATTATCAAACATAAAATAAAATTCAGTCAAGGGTTGGGAGACAAAGGGGGGGAACACACAAGAGGGGAAGGAGCGGGGAGAACAGGGAGATGGGAGATTCTGCTCTGCTAAGCAAAGTTTCTGTAAGTTTTCCATGGAGACCATAGTTTTAAGAAGCGGGAACGTGAGTTAGTTTCCCAGTGTGCCAGCTCCTCAAAACGGTAGATCTGGTCTACCTTGTCTATCCACATTAGGGTGGTCGGGGGAGAGTCAGTTTTCCATAAAAAAGGAATAAGCAGCTTAGCTGCCGTGAGCAACATGGTCGGGAGGTTATCCTTAGCAGGGGTGAGGGTTGTATTTGGGCACCATAACAGAATAAGTTTAGCATCCAGAACTATCCTAGAATTGCAAATTTGGTTGATCAATGGCTCAATTGATTTCCAAAATGTCTGGATTTTCCGACAAGACCACCAAATATGCGACAGGGAACCAATTTCCAAGCCGCATCTCCAACAAGCTTCTGGAACTTCCGGGTTCAACTTGTGTAAGAACTCAGGCGTCTTATACCATCTACTGAGTAGTTTGAAAGAGTTCTCCTGAATCCTCACACAGCGGTTAAAGCCATGTGAATGTGCCAAAATAAAGGCTCTTTCCGGCTCCGTGAGGCACAAAGAGAGCTCCCTCTCCCAGGAGGTCAGAAAACGGAGCTCCGGGGGGAGTGAGGAGAGTATTTCTTTATACATCTGAGACAGCGGTCTAGTGGCGGGTTTAGTGGCCATGACCTTCTTTTCAAGCCAAGATAAAGAGCTGTTAACAGGTAGGGACCTAACACCCCCTGTAATATCTCTCTTAAAGTCAGCCAGATGGAAAAATGGCGCAGTCTTGACCTCGGGGAGGCCCAGCAACAAATCCAAATTCAAGCTGCCATCCGGTAAGAGGACATCCCGCAGAAATTTGCCAGCGAGCCTAGGCCAAATACCGGAGGGGCTTAAGATGGATGGATGGAGGTAGTTTTGTAGCAGTTGCAGTGGCATACCTGGGTTAGGAAAGTTGAATGTTTGAGATTGGACCATTTTAGACCACTCTACCAGCATACCCTTCCAGACCAGGGAGGATGCATAATGGTTAGCCGAAAAGGCTCGGACACCCCACAGGGTGAGCTGATCTTGGTTAGTGAGCAGCGCAGACTCCAGGCGAGAGCAAGGGGAGTTGGATTGACGAGACATAGCTGCTACGCATCTACAAAGTTGTACTGCAGTATAATTATAGTAGTTATATTCTTGTACATAGGAGCAGTATTATAGTAGTAATATTCTTGTACATAGGAGCAGTATTATAGTAGTAATATTCTTGTACATAGGAGGCAGTATTATAGTAGTTATATTCTTGTACATAGGAGGCAGTATTATAGTAGTTATATTCTTGTACATAGGAGGCAGTATTATAGTAGTTATATTCTTGTACATAGGAGCAGTATTATAGTAGTTATATTCTTGTACATAGGAGCAGTATTATAGTAGGTATATTCTTGTACATAGGAGCAGTATTATAGTAGTTATATTCTTGTACATAGGAGGCAGTAGTATAGTAGTTATATTCTTGTACATAGAAGCAGTATTATAGTAGTTATATTCTTGTACATAGGAGCAGTATTATAGTAGTTATATTCTTGTACATAGGAGCAGTATTATAGTAGTAATATTCTTGTACATAGGAGCAGTATTATAATAGTTATATTCTTGTACATAGGAGCAGTGTTATAGTAGTTATATTCTTGTACATAGGAGCAGTATTATAGTAGTTATATTCTTGTACATAGGAGCAGTATTATAGTAGTTATATTCTTGTACATAGGAGGCAGTATTATAGTAGTTATATTCTTGTACATAGGGGCAGTATTATAGTAGTTATATTCTTGTACATAGGAGCAGTATTATAGTAGTTATATTCTTGTACATAGGAGCAGTATTATAGTAGTTATATTCTTGTACATTGGAGCAGTATTATAGTAGTTATATTGTTATACATAGGAGCAGTATTATAGTAGTTATATTCTTGTACATAGGAGCAGTATTATAGTAGTTATATTCTTGTACATAGGAGCAGTATTATAGTAGTTATATTCTTGTACATAGGAGGCAGTATTATAGTAGTTATATTCTTGTACATAGGAGCAGTATTATAGTAGTTATATTCTTGTACATAGGAGCAGTATTATAGTAGTAATATTCTTGTAAGTAGGAGCAGTATTATAGTAGTTATATTCTTGTACATAGGAGCAGTATTATAGTAGTTATATTCTTGTATATAGGAGGCAGTATTATAGTAGTTATATTCTTGTACATAGGGAGCAGTATTATAGTAGTTATATTCTTGTACATAGGAGGCAGTATTATAGTAGTTATATTCTTGTACATAGGAGAAGTATTATAGTAGTTATATTCCTGTACATAGGAGCAGTATTATAGTAGTTATATTCTTGTACATAGGAGCAGTATTATAGTAGTTATATTCTTGTACATAGGAGCAGTATTATAGTAGTTATATTCTTGTATATAGGGGCAGTATTATAGTAGTTATATTCTTGTACATAGGAGCAGTATTATAGTAGTTATATTCTTGTACATAGGAGCAGTATTATAGTAGTAATATTCTTGTAAGTAGGAGCAGTATTATAGTAGTTATATTCTTGTACATAGGAGCAGTATTATAGTAGTTATATTCTTGTATATAGGAGGCAGTATTATAGTAGTTATATTCTTGTACATAGGGAGCAGTATTATAGTAGTTATATTCTTGTACATAGGAGCAGTATTATAGTAGTTATATTCTTGTACATAGGAGCAGTATTATAGTAGTTATATTCTTGTACATAGGAGCAGTATTATAGTAGTTATATTCTTGTATATAGGGGCAGTATTATAGTAGTTATATTCTTGTACATAGGAGCAGTATTATAGTAGTTATATTCTTGTACATAGGAGCAGTATTATAGTAGTTATATTCTTGTACATAGGAGCAGTATTATAGTAGTTTTATTATTGTACATAGGTGGCTGTAATATAATAATTATATTCTTGTATATCCAGGGCAGTAATATTTTAATCTGGCAATGTGAAAATAAAATAAATCATTATACTGAAACATACTATTAATTGAATTTAAAATAAAAAAGGAGTTTAGCAAAATACCTACTTTTATCTTTTCACCATTAACTGTTAGCATTAATGAATCTCTGCTGATTTTCTTATCATTTCCCCTGGATATTACTCAGTGGCCCCAAAAATCTTGTCTCCATGCCTGACCACATTAGATTGTTCTTTTTTCTCTCTGAATCCAATAATTATATTCAGGAAAATGTATGCATAAAGTACCATAAAATGGGGGGGAAAATTTAGTGCGTCTTATGGGGTGAATATAGGGAAAAAACATGTCCGGCATTACAGTAGTGTATCTTCCGCGCTGCTTTGCTGCAATGATCAAAGGGCCGGCTGCGCTGCTGGTGCTTGCCGAAGGAGCCGGACACGCTGCGGGTATTCAGTGGAAGGTACGGGCGCCGCTGTGATGCAGGGGCTGGTTGCCTCTGTGGGCTGTCTGTGGAAGGGACCGGAGCAGGAATGTGTGACAGAGAAGTCTGCTGCGCCCCTCAACTTTCCTCCCCCTCCATCCTCCATAACGGCGCATCGGGCCGGCCGGTCTTTACCACCCAGCACTTGCTGAGGCCGGCCGGCCCGATGCGCTGTTATGGAGGATGGAGGGGGAGGAAAGTTGAGGAGCGCAGGAGCAGGCAGACGAGGGGCGCAGCAGACTTCCCTGTCACACATTCCTGCTCCTTCTCTCAATCGTCACACTGCCTGCTCCTGACTACGTGCTCCTGGCTAAGTGCAGAGCTGTGCCCTGAAAGAAAGATTCTCTAAGGTAACCTTAATGACCCCACTGCTAATAAAGTGACCTCCCCTAATAAAGTCACACCCACAATAAAGTGACCCCCCCAATAAAGTCACCCCCTTATTAATATTAAAATATTGGTCTGTTATTTTATTAAAAGTTTTAACACACCTTTTGTTCAAAATATATTTTTTTCCCATTTTCACCCTCTAAAACCTAGGTGCGTCTTATAGGGCGAAAAATACCGTAATTGCATCAATATATTGAAACAATGTCTCCAGAACTTGCTAGAAGTCACATACTGGTAACCAGAGACATTTGTGTTCACAGTTGGGCTTTGGGGTTTCTTCAGGGTTTTTGATGGGAAGTCTAGCTCGTTGGAAACCTATCAGACCCCTTTAAAGTTAATGAGTTCATCAGAATCATTTTGGGTCCTTCAAAAAATGGATCCATCTCAGTAATCATTGTGCCATTATCAATGGAAGCCGTAACACTAATGTGAACCAATCCCAGTACATGGTTGCACCACCTCCTCCACATTGGAGCCACGCTGTCTGTCTGGGTGCTCCCTTCTCTGGATAATTGGATAGGAGCCCACCCTCTATGGCAACCATGTCCTCGTAGGGCATATAGAGCAGAGTTGCCTTGATGGAACGACTCCTCTAAAGTAACCTCTCTGTATTGCTCTATGGACAGTGGGGGAGATAACTCCTCTGGGCTCCGCAGCCGTTACAAAGAGTTTAGGGTGGAGGACAATTCAGGGTTCATGCTGAAGACTGTAGGCACATTTAGGCCATGTTGGGTGGCATGGTCCTGGCATGGGTCCTCTTCACATCCTGACCCTTAATGAATTCCTATATAAATGAAACAAAACAATTATCTGATGCAGGGAATGAGTATTTATCGTCTTCATTACACATTCGCCGGTTGCAATTTAATATTCTGGGGTGGACGCTGCGCTGCCCTATTTTTAATTTATGACGTTGTTTTAAGGCAGGCCGGCACACTAATATATGCGGCGATCTCGGCAGGATTACACCTTCACCTGGAGACTCGAACATTTCATCTGCTAACGGACTCGTTTTATGAGACGCCTTTAATTACCTCATCTGTTTCATTCCGTTGACACAATGGGGTCATTTTATTAAAGTGTTATTACTGTGGAGGCGGGAGCTCCCCCCCCCCCCCTCTTCCTCTGCCGGTTGGTCTGGCCCTGAGTCTCACATGTGTTACAGCCATGAAACACGGATGAATAAATCACCCGGCAGGACCATAGTTTAAAATATTAAAATCAAACACCAGGAAAGGAGAGGGACGGCGAGCGTCACAGAGCAGCAGACCGCGCTCATCATATCCGGGGGAAGGGATCAGCGGGAACGCGGCATAAATCTTTATGACAGATCATTCTTTGATTGAAAACTGATGGGATTTTAATTGATTTCTGCACCATTTTGGAGCGAGGCTTTGCCGATTCTTGCACCTCAGGACTGGGACGGCCAGTATTAGGCAGCAGCTTCCTTGATCCTGGCTGTCATCACTAGAGATGAGCGAATTTCTCAAAAGTTCGATTCGGCTGATTCACCGAATTTCACCCAAAAATTTGCTTTATGACGAATTACTTTGTCACGAAGCACATTATTTTGTAAGTAGCGGGTGCAATGACAGGGAGCTGCGATAGCGCCCCGCCTCCGTCACTGTACCCCTCAGGTGCCGCGTTCATACATGATCGCAGCATCTGAGTGTAAAATTAACAATAAAAAAAAAATTAAATCAAACTTACCGCCTCCCTTTGCTCGCGACGGGCCGGCGGCCGCCATCTTGCTTGACGATCTCGGCCGAAATCCTGTGCGGCGACGTATGACATTATCGTGCTGGCTGGCGTGGTGACGTATGACGTCATCACGCAGGCCGGCGTGATGATGTAATCTCACGCTGCACAGGATTTCGGCCTAAATCTTCAAGCAAGATGGAGGCTGGCGGCCCATCGCAAGCAAATGGAGGAGGTAAGCTTAATTTTTTGTTTTTTTTTATACTATTTCAGGTTAAATCGATTCCCTGACGCGAAGCACGAGGAAATTCGGCTTCTAGGCAAATCGAATTTATCCTGAAATTCAGATTGAATTCCAATTCGCGGGATTCGATTCGCTCATCTCTAGTCACCACAAAACTCATCCATACAATGGATGGCGGCCGCGTACAAATTTCAATGCAAATTCTAATTCTAGGTGTGATCAGTCATGTGACATCCCATGACCAATCATTACATAGCAGATGCTGGTCAATTTGGACAGGATTGGCTGAAAATCTTTCATTATGGGACAGGCTGGATTCCTAATTGTCCGATTAAATTTTTTTACTTTTTCTTGAGATATATGGCTCCAGAACTTTGTGGCATCCACTTATCACCTTTCCTGCGAGAAAGACAAGTGGCCATGCTATAAGAGGATAGTCCAGTATGTCTTCTGCATACCTTAAAACTGTAGGACATTATTGAAGTTTAGGCAAGATCAGCTACGGCTCTAACTCATCTTTCCATGACTGGGGTCCAGTTCAGGCCGCCATGGTCGCCATAATCACACCTTGTCATAAGAAGATTAATCTAGCCGTACACATGAGATAAATATCTACGAAACTCGCATATGGCCAAAAGCTATTTCACTCTAGTCCAACATGCATGCTCCACTCAACCAAGCATGCATGTATATGGTGGAGAGGTGCCACTGTCAGAGCCTTCACATTTATTAGCTACTAGCAGATATGAAGCTGCAAACTTGTTCAGGGGAGGCTGGAGCCATGATGGAAGAGCTCTATGACCAGCATCAGTCCTTTAGCAAATCAGCTCAGGGGCCACTTATTGTTCTTGCACAGGGGCCCTCTACACTTATTGACTTACAGTACCAGCCCATGCCCTCACCCAGTGTAAGAGAGTCAGGGCAGCATTCTGCAATGTTGACCAAGCGCTTGGGTATAATGACACAAGTCTCGAGCCACCATGAATGGTGCTACATGATGGAGAAGTCCACAAGGCCCTTTTCTGTCCTTGGGTGCAAAGTGAAGTCCATAAAAATGTTTACTGGATGGGAGAACATGACTGCATAGAGCCCTGGCATCAACCCCATCCAATGGGCCAGAACTTATCTCCTGCTATCGATCCTGGACCCCAATAATCATGGCTGAATGGATGGAAAACCTAGCATCTGGTGGAAAGTCTTCACACGTCTGAAGCAAGTGAGGTCCAGTTAATATTAATGAGATGTTCAACAAGTGCATATGGAGATGCTGCTCGGGGGTTCACTTACTTTTAAGCATCAATCATTCGTAATGCATCTACATAATTTCTGGTTCTGGTATAATAGTAGTCTACAACCTTCTGATGTATAGACCAAACCCAACTGCAACCCCTAACCCAATATCCAATACATTGAGATGAGGAGTTGACGACTAAGAAAATCGATGTGGATTTCCATATGGTTCACCCAGGTGTCCATAGATCGCATTCAATATGGCCGCACTCGCCTATTGTAACAAATATGTATAATATGTAACAATCAAAAGTTGCCGCCGCTGCCCTAATATTCCTGGAGATTTTAGAAATAATTGCAGACGTTAAACCTTCTCCAGACTCCAGTATGTTTCCCTTTAACAACCGTTAGTCGTCAACCATAAATCGCTGTAACGACTTCTCATTTTCATCTCTCAACCGGCGTAATAAGGTTAGAATTGGAAAAGAAAAGAAGGGATCCGGTCTTCACTCGGCGCCGGCGTCGTACAGTAATCTGCAATTCAAAGTTATTCATGTGCCGTAACCGGCCAATTAGGAAAATCTATAAGTGCTTAGAAAATGAAGGCCGCACGGCGCTGATATTTATGACAATTTAGTCATTGCTGGTGGGAATTCCGACAAACTGTAATGTGGAGCGGTCCCGCGAATGGAGGATCAATATGCGCGACTTAGAAGATTTTACGACGCCTCTTTTTATATTCTTTAGGATATGGTAATGTGAAGTGCTCAGGGCGTCTAATCTATCAAAATATTCACCGTCTCGTTAAAAGTGAAAAACCAAGCGAGCGCCAACCTCGGCTCCCTCGTGTTTGTGCACCTCTCGGCCTCACCCACCCATCATCTCTCCATATCGACCCTCAGGCTACCCAGAATTCATCTCTGCGACCCTGAGTGTGATTTTATAATTTTTTTTCTGTTGTGAGCTGGGAACTATTGGCAGGTGCCTCGTCTTGATTGACTTTTTATTTTTTTGCACGTACATTTGACAAGGTCGCAACGCGGGAACCTCAGCCTAATTATACGGCCTTTAAGGGCGTCCTTCGGATTACAGTGGATTGAACTTAGTGCATTAATAAGATGTTCCTGGCAGTTAAAAAAAAAATACAAAAAGCGCAAGGCTGCCAGGAGGGGGAGGAACATGAATAATAAATGACCCTTATTGATTACAGCGGTAAATACAGGGTTTTCCCCCCCAAGGCAGAAAGGCAGATCAAGCGACAAGATGGAAAGACTGGGGGATGCTGGTTGGACTAGTGTCGGCTTTTCATGTCATGTTTGATTTTATACCTTGTGGCGCCCGAGATGTATGGGCACTGGAGGCGAATGTCTCATGCCAAATTAATCAGCCATTCTCTCTGTCTATTCTGCATATATTTATGTAGAAGTATGATAAACTGCAGGGAGAGCAGATGTCAGCCGCGCAACTCAAACTTCTTGCAAAGTTTTTTTTTTTTTTACTTTTTATCTCTTTTTGAACTTTTTTTTTGTACAATTCCTTTATTGTAAGACCTCCCATACAGTTGCAGACTCCTCACCTGAAATACTCTGTGCTGCTTAGAGGACCGTAACCAGCACAAATAAAACCTGAATTAAATTTTTTTTTAAATAGTATTTTTACACCACTATAGCCATATACTTATGTAGTTTCTGTATGCTGTACTGGGTGGAAGATGACAGTAATAGGTTTGTTACATTGGTAAGAGGGGGTGATGACATAGAGAAAAAATTCTGTACCCTTTCCCCCTGAGATTACCGGAGCCCATATTTGATTGATAAGGGGATGATAACATAAAGAAAGGTTCCTGTACTTTCACTCGCGGGTCAGTGGAGGCTGTACAGGGGACAGTATCAGGATGTGATGACATGAACAAAAAAGTCCCTAAATGTTCTCCTGAGGTCAATGGAGGCTATAGAGGAGAGATGACAGGAGAAACAGGTTATGATTGGTAAGAGGGGTGATAGCATGAAGAAAAGTTCCTGGAAGCTATACTGAGGGAGAGATGACAGCAATAAGTTGTAAATCATAAAAGCTTTTTTAAAGGGGTTGCCCCATGAAAAATATTCTACAGTTTTCAAACCAGCACCTGAATCTGAATACTTTTGTAATTGCATGTAATTAAAAATGTAGCATAGCCAGTGAGTTATTAAATAAAATATATCTGTACAGCGCCACCTGCTTTTTGTTTTTTCTTATTTCTTTGTCCTGCTCACTGAGGTGGCCGCACGTGCTCAGTTTCATCCTTCAACTGCCTCCTGAGCTGTGATAGGGAGAGCTGAGACACGCCCCCTGAGCTGTGATAGGGAGAGCTGAGACACGCCTCCTGAGCTGTGATACTGTGATAGGCAGAGCTGAGACACGCCCCCTCAGCTGTGATAGGCAGAGCTGAGACACGCCCCCTGAGCTGTGATAGGGAGAGCTGAGACACGCCTCCTGAGCTGTGATAGGAAGAGCTGAGACACGCCCCCTGAGCTGTGATAGGGAGAGCTGAGACACGCCTCCTGAGCTGTGATAGGGAGAGCTGAGACACGCCCCCTGAGCTGTGATAGGGAGAGCTGAGACACGCCTCCTGAGCTGTGATAGGCAGAGCTGAGACACACCCCCTCAGCTGTGGCAGAAAATACACTCCCATTGAGCTGTCAGCTTGATATGGTGATATCTCTGGATCCATGCGAGGTAACGGTCTGGTTCTAGCTTTTATTTATTTTTTTTCTATTTATTTTTTGAACATTTTTGTACAATTCCTTTATTGTAAGTCCTCTCATACAGTTGCAGACTCCTCTCCTGAAATACTCTGTGCTGCTTATAGGACCATGACAAACGCAAATAAGACCTGAATTTTAAAATTTAAAAATATATTATTTTTACACAACTTTAGCCATATTTACTAATAGTTTCTATATGCTGTACTGGGTGTAATATGACAGTAATAGGTTTGTTACATTGGTAAGAGGGGGTACCCCTTCCCCCTGACATTACTGGAGGCTGCACAGGGAGGAGATTACACTAAAAGGCTGTGATTGATAAGGGGATGATAACATAAAGAAAAGTTCCAGTATTTTCACTCTCGGGACAGTGGAGGCTGTACAGGGGGGCATGACAGTATCAAGATATGATTGGTAAGAGGGATGATGAGCAAAAAAGTTCCTAAATTCTCTCCTAGGGTCAATGGAGGCTATAGAGGAGAGATGACAGAAACAGGTTGTGATTGGTAAGAGGGGTGATAGCACAAAGAAAAGTTCCGATCCCTGGATGTACTTCAGGGTATTGGTGACTGTAAGTGGCTGTGGTCTTCTTTCTGCTCTCACCAGCTTCCTCCTCCCTCCCAACCTACACAGAACCACCAGGAAGATAAACTTCTCAGGGCGCCCCATTAAATTAGTGCTACTCCCTGAAAATTTCATCTAGAATAATCAGCCTGGTATCATATGAAAGCTAAGATTGTCGCCTGTGACTGCAACTTCCATCGAGCTCTTATATTCTGGTCACATCAAGCATTTAAAGTCTTATCATATGACATACGTCCTCCTTGGCGGTAAAAAGTTTAATGGTGTGTCCAAGGCATAGGCCATAAATACTTATTTGATTGGCGAGGTTTAAATCTTGGCTTCCCTCCAATAAGGTATATATAGGACCCCTTCACTCTAAACACAGGCATAACACTGTAAAATGGTTTATGTTCCAAAATTCAGTCAATTAAGGTCCCAAGCATTAGACTTACACCTATGAAATGTAGGTGGCCTCTCCTAAGTCCTTGCATTCAGTCAAAGAAAACCCCTTTAAGGAACACCATGTATTGTGGCCAAGGAGAAAATGCTGTGCAACTAATCATCACTTGGTCTTCCCCTTCATTATTAACATTATAGCAGGGACACAGTGTTGTGGCGGTGCAGTCTTCTTCTTCATTATAGCAGGGACACAGTGTTGTGGTGGTGCAGTCTTCCCCTTCATTATAGCAGGGACACAGTGTTGTGGCGGTGCAGTCTTCTTCTTCATTATAGCAGGGACACAGTGTTGTGGCGGTGCAGTCTTCTTCTTCATTATAGCAGGGACACAGTGTTGTGGCGGTGCAGTCTTCCGCTTCATCATAGCAGGGACACAGTGTTGTGGCGGTGCAGTCTTCCGCTTCATTATAGCAGGGACACAGTGTTGTGGCGGTGCAGTCTTCCCCTTCATTATAGCAGGGACACAGTGTTGTGGCGGTGCAGTCTTCCCCTTCATTATAGCAGGGACACAGTGTTGTGGCGGTGCAGTCTTCCCCTTCATTATAGCAGGGACACAGTGTTGTGGCGGTGCAGTCTTCCCCTTCATTATAGCAGGGACACAGTGTTGTGGCGGTGCAGTCTTCCCCTTCATTATAGCAGGGACACAGTGTTGTGGCGGTGCAGTCTTCTTCTTCATTATAGCAGGGACACAGTGTTGTGGCGGTGCAGTCTTCCCCTTCATTATAGCAGGGACACAGTGTTGTGGCGGTGCAGTCTTCCCCTTCATTATAGCAGGGACACAGTGTTGTGGCGGTGCAGTCTTCCCCTTCATTATAGCAGGGACACAGTGTTGTGGCGGTGCAGTCTTCCCCTTCATTATAGCAGGGACACAGTGTTGTGGCGGTGCAGTCTGCCCCTTCATTATAGCAGGGACACAGTGTTGTGGCGGTGCAGTCTTCTTCTTCATTAAAGCAGGGACACAGTGTTGTGGCGGTGCAGTCTTCCCCTTCATTATAGCAGGGACACAGTGTTGTGGCGGTGCAGTCTTCCCCTTCATTATAGCAGGGACACAGTGTTGTGGCGGTGCAGTATTCTTCTTCATTAAAGCAGGGACACAGTGTTGTGGCGGTGCAGTCTTCCCCTTCATTATAGCAGGGACACAGTGTTGTGGCGGTGCAGTCTTCCCCTTCATTATAGCAGGGACACAGTGTTGTGGCGGTGCAGTCTTCCCCTTCATTATAGCAGGGACACAGTGTTGTGACGGTGCAGTCTTCCCCTTCATTATAGCAGGGACACAGTGTTGTGGCGGTGCAGTCTTCCCCTTCATTATAGCAGGGACACAGTGTTGTGGCGGTGCAGTCTTCCCCTTCATTATAGCAGGGACACAGTGTTGTGGCGGTGCAGTCTTCCCCTTCATTATAGCAGGGAAGGGGACACAGTGTTGTGGCGGTGCAGTCTTCCCCTTCATTATAGCAGGGACACAGTGTTGTGGCGGTGCAGTCTTCCCCTTCATTATAGCAGGGACACAGTGTTGTGGCGGTGCAGTCTTCCCCTTCATTATAGCAGGGACACAGTGTTGTGGCGGTGCAGTCTTCCCCTTCATTATAGCAGGGACACAGTGTTGTGGCGGTGCAGTCTTCCCCTTCATTATAGCAGGGACACAGTGTTGTGGCGGTGCAGTCTTCCCCTTCATTATAGCAGGGACACAGTGTTGTGGCGGTGCAGTCTTCCCCTTCATTATAGCAGGGACACAGTGTTGTGGCGGTGCAGTCTTCCCCTTCATTATAGCAGGGACACAGTGTTGTGGCGGTGCAGTCTTCCCCTTCTATTATAGCAAGAGGGACATCACAGTGTTGTGGCGGTGCAGTCTTCCCCTTCATTATAGCAGGGACACAGTGTTGTGGCGGTGCAGTCTTCCCCTTCATTATAGCAGGGACACAGTGTTGTGGCGGTGCAGTCTTCCCCTTCATTATAGCAGGGACACAGTGTTGTGGCGGTGCAGTCTTCCCCTTCATTATAGCAGGGACACAGTGTTGTGGCGGTGCAGTCTTCCCCTTCATTATAGCAGGGACACAGTGTTGTGGCGGTGCAGTCTTCCCCTTCATTATAGCAGGGACACAGTGTTGTGGCGGTGCAGTCTTCCCCTTCATTATAGCAGGGACACAGTGTTGTGGCGGTGCAGTCTTCCCCTTCATTATAGCAGGGACACAGTGTTGTGGCGGTGCAGTCTTCCCCTTCATTATAGCAGGGACACAGTGTTGTGGCGGTGCAGTCTTCCCCTTCATTATAGCAGGGACACAGTGTTGTGGCGGTGCAGTCTTCCCCTTCATTATAGCAGGGACACAGTGTTGTGGCGGTGCAGTCTTCCCCTTCATTATAGCAGGGACACAGTGTTGTGGCGGTGCAGTCTTCCCCTTCATTATAGCAGGGACACAGTGTTGTGGCGGTGCAGTCTTCCCCTTCATTATAGCAGGGACACAGTGTTGTGACGGTGCAGTCTTCCCCTTCATTATAGCAGGGACACAGTGTTGTGGCGGTGCAGTCTTCCCCTTCATTATAGCAGGGACACAGTGTTGTGGCGGTGCAGTCTTCCCCTTCATTATAGCAGGGACACAGTGTTGTGGCGGTGCAGTCTTCCCCTTCATTATAGCAGGGACACAGTGTTGTGGCGGTGCAGTCTTCCCCTTCATTATAGCAGGGACACAGTGTTGTGGCGGTGCAGTCTTCCCCTTCATTATAGCAGGGACACAGTGTTGTGGCGGTGCAGTCTTCCCCTTCATTATAGCAGGGACACAGTGTTGTGACGGTGCAGTCTTCCCCTTCATTATAGCAGGGACACAGTGTTGTGGCGGTGCAGTCTTCCCCTTCATTATAGCAGGGACACAGTGTTGTGACGGTGCAGTCTTCCCCTTCATTACAGCAGTGACACAGTGTTGTGGCGGTGCAGTCTTCCCCTTCATTATAGCAGGGACACAGTGTTGTGGCGGTGCAGTCTTCCCCTTCATTATAGCAGGGACACAGTGTTGTGGCGGTGCAGTCTTCCCCTTCATTATAGCAGGGACACAGTGTTGTGGCGGTGCAGTCTTCCCCTTCATTATAGCAGGGACACAGTGTTGTGGCGGTGCAGTCTTCCCCTTCATTATAGCAGGGACACAGTGTTGTGGCGGTGCAGTCTTCCCCTTCATTATAGCAGGGACACAGTGTTGTGACGGTGCAGTCTTCCCCTTCATTATAGCAGGGACACAGTGTTGTGGCGGTGCAGTCTTCCCCTTCATTATAGCAGGGACACAGTGTTGTGACGGTGCAGTCTTCCCCTTCATTATAGCAGGGACACAGTGTTGTGGCGGTGCAGTCTTCCCCTTCATTATAGCAGGGACACAGTGTTGTGGCGGTGCAGTCTTCCCCTTCATTACAGCAGGGACACAGTGTTGTGGCGGTGCAGTCTTCCCCTTCTTTATAGCAGGGACACAGTGTTGTGGCGGTGCAGTCTTCCCCTTCATTATAGCAGGGACACAGTGTTGTGGCGGTGCAGTCTTCCCCTTCATTATAGCAGGGACACAGTGTTGTGGCGGTGCAGTCTTCCCCTTCATTATAGCAGGGACACAGTGTTGTGGCGGTGCAGTCTTCCCCTTCATTATAGCAGGGACACAGTGTTGTGGCGGTGCAGTCTTCCCCTTCATTATAGCAGGGACACAGTGTTGTGACGGTGCAGTCTTCCCCTTCATTATAGCAGGGACACAGTGTTGTGGCGGTGCAGTCTTCCCCTTCATTATAGCAGGGACACAGTGTTGTGACGGTGCAGTCTTCCCCTTCATTATAGCAGGGACACAGTGTTGTGGCGGTGCAGTCTTCCCCTTCATTATAGCAGGGACACAGTGTTGTGGCGGTGCAGTCTTCCCCTTCATTATAGCAGGGACACAGTGTTGTGGCGGTGCAGTCTTCCCCTTCATTACAGCAGGGACACAGTGTTGTGGCGGTGCAGTCTTCCCCTTCATTATAGCAGGGACACAGTGTTGTGGCGGTGCAGTCTTCCCCTTCATTATAGCAGGGACACAGTGTTGTGGCGGTGCAGTCTTCCCCTTCATTATAGCAGGGACACAGTGTTGTGGCGGTGCAGTCTTCCCCTTCATTATAGCAGGGACACAGTGTTGTGACGGTGCAGTCTTCCCCTTCATTATAGCAGGGACACAGTGTTGTGGCGGTGCAGTCTTCCCCTTCATTATAGCAGGGACACAGTGTTGTGGCGGTGCAGTCTTCCCCTTCATTATAGCAGGGACACAGTGTTGTGGCGGTGCAGTCTTCCCCTTCATTATAGCAGGGACACAGTGTTGTGGCGGTGCAGTCTTCCCCTTCATTATAGCAGGGACACAGTGTTGTGGCGGTGCAGTCTTCCCCTTCATTATAGCAGGGACACAGTGTTGTGACGGTGCAGTCTTCCCCTTCATTATAGCAGGGACACAGTGTTGTGGCGGTGCAGTCTTCCCCTTCATTATAGCAGGGACACAGTGTTGTGGCGGTGCAGTCTTCCCCTTCATTATAGCAGGGACACAGTGTTGTGGCGGTGCAGTCTTCCCCTTCATTATAGCAGGGACACAGTGTTGTGGCGGTGCAGTCTTCCCCTTCATTATAGCAGGGACACAGTGTTGTGGCGGTGCAGTCTTCCCCTTCATTACAGCAGGGACACAGTGTTGTGGCGGTGCAGTCTTCCCCTTCATTATAGCAGGGACACAGTGTTGTGGCGGTGCAGTCTTCTTCTTCATTAAAGCAGGGACACAGTGTTGTGGCGGTGCAGTCTTCCCCTTCATTATAGCAGGGACACAGTGTTGTGACGGTGCAGTCTTCCCCTTCATTATAGCAGGGACACAGTGTTGTGGCGGTGCAGTCTTCCCCTTCATTATAGCAGGGACACAGTGTTGTGGCGGTGCAGTCTTCCCCTTCATTATAGCAGGGACACAGTGTTGTGGCGGTGCAGTCTTCCCCTTCATTATAGCAGGGACACAGTGTTGTGGCGGTGCAGTCTTCCCCTTCATTATAGCAGGGACACAGTGTTGTGGCGGTGCAGTCTTCCCCTTCATTATAGCAGGGACACAGTGTTGTGGCGGTGCAGTCTTCCCCTTCATTATAGCAGGGACACAGTGTTGTGGCGGTGCAGTCTTCCCCTTCATTATAGCAGGGACACAGTGTTGTGACGGTGCAGTCTTCCCCTTCATTATAGCAGGGACACAGTGTTGTGGCGGTGCAGTCTTCCCCTTCATTATAGCAGGGACACAGTGTTGTGGCGGTGCAGTCTTCCCCTTCATTATAGCAGGGACACAGTGTTGTGGCGGTGCAGTCTTCCCCTTCATTATAGCAGGGACACAGTGTTGTGGCGGTGCAGTCTTCCCCTTCATTACAGCAGGGACACAGTGTTGTGGCGGTGCAGTCTTCCCCTTCATTATAGCAGGGACACAGTGTTGTGGCGGTGCAGTCTTCCCCTTCATTATAGCAGGGACACAGTGTTGTGACGGTGCAGTCTTCCCCTTCATTATAGCAGGGACACAGTGTTGTGGCGGTGCAGTCTTCCCCTTCATTATAGCAGGGACACAGTGTTGTGACGGTGCAGTCTTCCCCTTCATTATAGCAGGGACACAGTGTTGTGGCGGTGCAGTCTTCCCCTTCATTATAGCAGGGACACAGTGTTGTGGCGGTGCAGTCTTCCCCTTCATTATAGCAGGGACACAGTGTTGTGGCGGTGCAGTCTTCCCCTTCATTATAGCAGGGACACAGTGTTGTGGCGGTGCAGTCTTCCCCTTCATTATAGCAGGGACACAGTGTTGTGGCGGTGCAGTCTTCCCCTTCATTATAGCAGGGACACAGTGTTGTGACGGTGCAGTCTTCCCCTTCATTATAGCAGGGACACAGTGTTGTGGCGGTGCAGTCTTCCCCTTCATTACAGCAGGGACACAGTGTTGTGGCGGTGCAGTCTTCCCCTTCTTTATAGCAGGGACACAGTGTTGTGGCGGTGCAGTCTTCCCCTTCATTATAGCAGGGACACAGTGTTGTGGCGGTGCAGTCTTCCCCTTCATTATAGCAGGGACACAGTGTTGTGGCGGTGCAGTCTTCCCCTTCATTATAGCAGGGACACAGTGTTGTGGCGGTGCAGTCTTCCCCTTCATTATAGCAGGGACACAGTGTTGTGGCGGTGCAGTCTTCCCCTTCATTATAGCAGGGACACAGTGTTGTGACGGTGCAGTCTTCCCCTTCATTATAGCAGGGACACAGTGTTGTGGCGGTGCAGTCTTCCCCTTCATTATAGCAGGGACACAGTGTTGTGACGGTGCAGTCTTCCCCTTCATTATAGCAGGGACACAGTGTTGTGGCGGTGCAGTCTTCCCCTTCATTATAGCAGGGACACAGTGTTGTGGCGGTGCAGTCTTCCCCTTCATTATAGCAGGGACACAGTGTTGTGGCGGTGCAGTCTTCCCCTTCATTACAGCAGGGACACAGTGTTGTGGCGGTGCAGTCTTCCCCTTCATTATAGCAGGGACACAGTGTTGTGGCGGTGCAGTCTTCCCCTTCATTATAGCAGGGACACAGTGTTGTGGCGGTGCAGTCTTCCCCTTCATTATAGCAGGGACACAGTGTTGTGGCGGTGCAGTCTTCCCCTTCATTATAGCAGGGACACAGTGTTGTGACGGTGCAGTCTTCCCCTTCATTACAGCAGTGACACAGTGTTGTGGCGGTGCAGTCTTCCCCTTCATTATAGCAGGGACTCAGTGTTGTGGCGGTGCAGTCTTCCCCTTCATTATAGCAGGGACACAGTGTTGTGGCGGTGCAGTCTTCCCCTTCATTATAGCAGGGACACAGTGTTGTGGCGGTGCAGTCTTCCCCTTCATTATAGCAGGGACACAGTGTTGTGGCGGTGCAGTCTTCCCCTTCATTACAGCAGGGACACAGTGTTGTGGCGGTGCAGTCTTCCCCTTCATTATAGCAGGGACACAGTGTTGTGGCGGTGCAGTCTTCCCCTTCATTATAGCAGGGACACAGTGTTGTGGCGGTGCAGTCTTCCCCTTCATTATAGCAGGGACACAGTGTTGTGGCGGTGCAGTCTTCCCCTTCATTATAGCAGGGACACAGTGTTGTGACGGTGCAGTCTTCCCCTTCATTACAGCAGTGACACAGTGTTGTGGCGGTGCAGTCTTCCCCTTCATTATAGCAGGGACACAGTGTTGTGGCGGTGCAGTCTTCCCCTTCATTATAGCAGGGACACAGTGTTGTGGCGGTGCAGTCTTCCCCTTCATTATAGCAGGGACACAGTGTTGTGGCGGTGCAGTCTTCCCCTTCATTATAGCAGGGACACAGTGTTGTGGCGGTGCAGTCTTCCCCTTCATTATAGCAGGGACACAGTGTTGTGGCGGTGCAGTCTTCCCCTTCATTATAGCAGGGACACAGTGTTGTGGCGGTGCAGTCTTCCCCTTCATTATAGCAGGGACACAGTGTTGTGACGGTGCAGTCTTCCCCTTCATTATAGCAGGGACACAGTGTTGTGGCGGTGCAGTCTTCCCCTTCATTACAGCAGGGACACAGTGTTGTGGCGGTGCAGTCTTCCCCTTCATTATAGCAGGGACACAGTGTTGTGGCGGTGCAGTCTTCCCCTTCATTATAGCAGGGACACAGTGTTGTGGCGGTGCAGTCTTCCCCTTCATTATAGCAGGGACACAGTGTTGTGGCGGTGCAGTCTTCCCCTTCATTATAGCAGGGACACAGTGTTGTGGCGGTGCAGTCTTCCCCTTCATTATAGCAGGGACACAGTGTTGTGGCGGTGCAGTCTTCCCCTTCATTATAGCAGGGACACAGTGTTGTGACGGTGCAGTCTTCCCCTTCATTATAGCAGGGACACAGTGTTGTGGCGGTGCAGTCTTCCCCTTCATTATAGCAGGGACACAGTGTTGTGGCGGTGCAGTCTTCCCCTTCATTATAGCAGGGACACAGTGTTGTGGCGGTGCAGTCTTCCCCTTCATTATAGCAGGGACACAGTGTTGTGGCGGTGCAGTCTTCCCCTTCATTATAGCAGGGACACAGTGTTGTGGCGGTGCAGTCTTCCCCTTCATTATAGCAGGGACACAGTGTTGTGACGGTGCAGTCTTCCCCTTCATTACAGCAGTGACACAGTGTTGTGGCGGTGCAGTCTTCCCCTTCATTATAGCAGGGACACAGTGTTGTGGCGGTGCAGTCTTCCCCTTCATTATAGCAGGGACACAGTGTTGTGGCGGTGCAGTCTTCCCCTTCATTATAGCAGGGACACAGTGTTGTGACGGTGCAGTCTTCCCCTTCATTATAGCAGGGACACAGTGTTGTGGCGGTGCAGTCTTCCCCTTCATTACAGCAGGGACACAGTGTTGTGGCGGTGCAGTCTTCCCCTTCATTATAGCAGGGACACAGTGTTGTGGCGGTGCAGTCTTCCCCTTCATTATAGCAGGGACACAGTGTTGTGGCGGTGCAGTCTTCCCCTTCATTATAGCAGGGACACAGTGTTGTGGCGGTGCAGTCTTCCCCTTCATTATAGCAGGGACACAGTGTTGTGGCGGTGCAGTCTTCCCCTTCATTATAGCAGGGACACAGTGTTGTGGCGGTGCAGTCTTCCCCTTCATTATAGCAGGGACACAGTGTTGTGGCGGTGCAGTCTTCCCCTTCATTATAGCAGGGACACAGTGTTGTGACGGTGCAGTCTTCCCCTTCATTATAGCAGGGACACAGTGTTGTGGCGGTGCAGTCTTCCCCTTCATTATAGCAGGGACACAGTGTTGTGGCGGTGCAGTCTTCCCCTTCATTATAGCAGGGACACAGTGTTGTGGCGGTGCAGTCTTCCCCTTCATTATAGCAGGGACACAGTGTTGTGGCGGTGCAGTCTTCCCCTTCATTATAGCAGGGACACAGTGTTGTGGCGGTGCAGTCTTCCCCTTCATTATAGCAGGGACACAGTGTTGTGGCGGTGCCCGTTACTGCAGCTCGGTCCCATTCTCCTGAATGGCGCCTAGCAGCCCCTACAGTCAGCTCATATTTAGTGATGATCGAGCATGCTCGGCCGAGTACCGCATGTGCTCGAGCGCCATGCTCGAGTCTCCTCCATGCTACGCAGCCAATAAACAGGCAGGTAAATACTGCCCTCACTGTAATGCCAGTAGCCATGTTGGCTGGCCGGAACGTGTCATCAGCATGTTCGGCTCATTTGTAGTCAGGGAGAGCTGAGCATAGGAAGGGACAGAGAGTGTAATTGAATATTTTTTTGGTACCAAAACGTTTCAGAGTCCCAAATGTCCTTGTAAGGACCATTGTGTGTGACAGCAGCAATATATGTTTGTAGCGCATCCTGCGCTCAATTGCTCAGTGTCAGGGAGAGCTGTGCGTAGGAAGGGACAGGAGTGTAGGGAGTGTAACAGGAAGATTTTTATACAAAAAAATTTCACAGACCTAAAAGTCCTTTTAAGGACTATTGTGTGTGACGGCATCCTGCGCTAAATACTGTGTAATAGGCCGCTGCGGACAGTTAAATTATCCGCGCCACATCTCCTGTTTAAAGTGTGCGCGTCCCTAAAATATCCATCCAGTGCACTTTTTCTGTAGACACTGCGAACAGTGACATTACCTGTGGTACCTGTCCTGTATAACGTTTCCTAATTACAAATACGTACCTTTGTAAAAAGAAATGCGCATACACTTCCAAATCCTACGTAACTGTACGTGTGACAGACTTTCAAGCATATATCACATTTAAAATGAAGAAGGCGACCAGAAGGGGACGGGAAAGTGGCTGTGATGCTGCACCTTCGCAAGCACCATCAGTGACCACATCCACTTCCATGTCCCAGCGCAGCGTACAGATGTCCTTACCCCAGGCCCTTTAACGCAAGCGAAAATACCCAGCCACCCACCCACAGGCCGTAGCACTAAATGCGCAGCTTTCAAAATTACTGGCCCTGGAAATGTTGCCATTTAGGCTTGTGGACACTGAGGCTTTCCGCAGCCTTATGTCGGCGGCCGTCCCGCGGTACTCTGTCCCCAGCCGCCACTATTTTTCAAGGTGTGCCGTGCCCTCCTTACATGTGTCCCGTAACATCACCCGTGCCCTGACCAATGCAGTTACTGGGAAGGTCCACTTAACCACGGACACATGGACAAGTGCATTCGGCCAGGTACGCTACATTTCCCTGACGGCACACTGGGTGAATGTTGTGGAGGCCGGGGGCTAGTCGTACCCTAGGATGCACAGGTGCTACCAACGCCAAGGATTACGGACCCTACGTCAATCAGGGTTTCCGCCAGCACCTACGTCATTGGCTCCAACCCCCACTTCTCCTCCTCCGCCTCCTCCTCCACTTCCACCTCCGATTTATCCACGTGCAGCACCAGTCAGTCATCAGTCGGTAGCTGGAAGCAGTGTAACACTGCATTGGGGAAGCGGCAACAGTCCGTGCAGAAGCTGATATGCTTAGGTGACAAACAGCACACCGCCGCAGAGCTGTGGCAGGGGATAAGAGACCAGACTGAGCTGTGGCTCTCGCCACTCAACCTACAACCAGGCATGGTTGTGTCTGATAATGGAGCTCGGCAAGCTCACACACATCCCATGCCTAGCCCACGTGTTCAACCTAGTGGTTCAGCGGTTTCTCAAAATCTACCCCAATTTGCTTGAGCTACTGGTAAAGGCGTGCCGCGTGTGTGCACATCTCCACAAGTCATCGACAGCTTCAGCCGGTCTGTCAACGCTGCAGCAGCGCTTGAAATCGCCAGCTCACCAGCTGTTGTGTGACGTGAGCACGCGCTGGAACTCCACGTTTCGCATGTTGGTTAGGCTTTGTGAGCAGCAGAGGGCAGTAGTGGAATACCAGCTGCTACATGGTCATTTCCAGTCAGTTTCCGGTAATCAGAAGCGAGGAGTGGGCATGGATGTCTGACCTCTGTGAGGTTTTAGGAAACTTTGAGGAATCAACACAGATGGTGAGCGGCGATAACGCTATTATCAGCGTAACCATCTCACTGCTGTGTCTACTCAAACGCTCGCTGCTCACAATTAAAGACGACGCTTTGCATGTGGAAGAGGTGGAAATGGGGGAGGACATTACAGAAGGGTGATAGCCAGACCACCCTCAGTTCGTCTTCTCAGCGCGAATTGGACGATGAAGAGGAGAAGGAGGAGCAGGAGACGGTTGCCTCCGCTACAGAGGGTAGTACCCATGGAAGTTTAATTCCATCTGTTCAGCATGGGTGGGCAGAAGAGGAGGAAGAGGATGAGGAGATTGAGAGTGATCCTCCTGATGACGACAGCGAAGTCTCGCCTGTTGGTACTCTGGCACACATGGCTGACTTCATGTTAGGCTGCCTTTCCAGAGACCCACGAGTTATGCGCATTTTAGACCACATGGATTACTGGTTGTTCACCCTTCTCAACCCCAGCTACAAAGAGAACTTCTCATCCTCTGGTGGAGAGGATGAGCAAAACGGTGCAATACCAGAAGCACCCTCACACTGATGCGCGGCCTAGTGTCACAAGGAGAGAAACATTTTGGAAGATGGTGAAGGAGTACGTAGCAGACCGTGTCAGCGTCCTCAATGATCCGTCTGTGCAACTACTGGGTGTCCAAGCTGGACATGTGGCACGAACTGGCGCTCTACGCCTTGGAGGTGCTGGCCTGCCCTGCCGCCAGCGTTTTGTCTGAGCGTGTATTTATTGCTGCTGGTGCCATTATAACAGATAAGCATATCCGCCTGTCAACTGAAAATGCTGACCGGTTGACTCTTATAAAAATGAACAAGGACTAGATTAACCATGACTTCTCTACTCCACCAGAGGAAAGCGGCTGAACATAAAGGCACTTTAAATGTGTTGTTTGTAATGTACACCACAAACAAGGGTTTATGGTTGAATCTTCCTTTTCTCCTCCTCCTTCTCCTCCTCCTCCTCTTCCATCATATCAACACATGCTTATTTGTCACTGTGACGGACTGAACCGTCACTGAGGCTGCTGGAGGAGCCTGAGGGCTAGCCTCCTTCCTACAGACTATGGACCAAGAACAATGGAGACCCCCTCAGACCTTTTGGCGTTACGAGGAACTATGAACCCTGATTTATGTGTGTAATTTATATGCCACATATTTCCTATGGCCCATTAAAAAGGCATGGTGTGGATTCAGCAACACAAAAAGGGTTAACTCTGCACTGAGACGCCCACTGATTGTGTTAGTGATGGGATTAAGATAGTTGATTATAATAGCAGCCGACTCCTATGATACACTCAGGAGATAATCCCATCACATGTGTCTCCTCGTCCCCTATTCATTCATTATGGAGGGGGTGAAGATATCTGTTTGCATGTTAATTGTTGATTGCGTCAAAGACAATGCCAGTGTGTTTGTTAATTGCGTCACAGACAATGCCATTGTGTTTGTTGAATAGGGTTAGTTTTGTGTTTAAACTGTACAGGATTGGCTGCTATGTCATGTCCTCAGTATGTCATGTGTATATAAGTCAATGCTGTGTGTTCAATAAAGAGTTCCTGTTTTACCCTTCATCATGTTGAGGCTGGTGTTTGGGTAACTGATCGACACTGGGGATTGCTATACGCTGAAGATTTGCTATACTCCCCTGGCTATAACTACTAGCTCTTGTAAGAGCTGTTCCTGCTCTCTGGATTTAGGAGAGGTTCACCCACTGGAGCCTGGAGCCTTGTCGTAGGTCCAGGGTGGGTAGGAGACGGAGAGACCTCAAACAAGCTTCGGCGGTTCGTGGGGTCTGCAGCGCTTACGGTGTCAAGTGGAGTGCTTGGAGTCCTCGGGAAGCACTAGGAGCAACCATCGACGGAGGTACCCGGTCGGGGTGCCAGGAGATCCGTTACATTGGTGGCAAGCAGTGGGATGGTGTCCTAGTGTGAGGAGAAGCAGCTCTGAGACACCGTTCGTGGAGTATATTGAAGGCAACGCTAGTATCCGTACAGCGCCCCTGGCAGCAGCAGGATGGAACCAGCAGTGGCATATGATGAGGAAGACCTGGATGGCTGGGATGCGTTAAGGAAAGGCATCTGGTACCAGGCCCTGGTTGATGTACAATACCAGCGAGGTGAGAGTCTCCCCAGTGGAGAGCAGCGATTGCAGAAGCAAGTGGCCCTGCGGATGCCCTTCCTGGGAGAGCAGCCCCGGGAGGAATGGGTGAAGGAACTAGAGTACCGGGTATGGCAGGAGCTATGTTTGGAGGAGGCCTACCAGGCGCTCTGGTGGTATATGGCACAGTATATACCCTGGACAGCTGAGCATGACAAGCCGGAGGGAGAGGAGTTTGATGGTCCTGGCTTGTTATGGGAGTCCTTTGCAGAGCCTGACTTCGGGAGCCCTGCACAGTCCAGACTTCAGGACATTTTCTACGAGAGGGAGGCTAGGCAGGATTGGGATGACCCCCATGAGGTAGAGAAAGACCTGGCTCACCTAGCAACCCTGGAGTGGGAACTGGAGCAGGACTACCGAGATCTCTTCCACTTCATTGGGAAGGCTCAGCAGGACAGCAAGAAGTCAGACCCAGGTCCAGAGCCGTTCAGCTGGGAGGATATTGTGGAGGTTTACTGGGAAGAACCCCAGGTGGCCGGTGGAGATGGGACTGAGGTCTCTCCACTGCTCCTGGAGGGAATTGGGAGCCCAGTCTCCATTCCCCAGCGGCAGGCTGAGCTACAGGAGGCAGAGACAGTCGGTCCTGTCCCCCAGCGGCAATGGGAGTTATTGGGAATTGGGAACCCATTCTCCATTCCCCAGCGGCCGTGTGATATGCAGGGAATTGGGAGCCCAGTCTCCATCCCCCAGCGGCAGTGTGATATGCAGGGAATTGGGAGCCCAGTCTCCATTCCTCAGCGGCCATGTGATGTACAGGGAATTGGGAGCCCAGTCTCCATTCCCCAGCGGCAGTGTGATATGCAGGGAATTGGGAGCCCAGTCTCCATTCCCCAGCAGACGTGTGATATGCAGGAAATTGGGAGCCCAGTCTCCATCCCCCAGCGGCAGTGTAATATGCAGGGAATTGGGAGCCCTGTCTCCATCCCCCAGCGGCAGGCTGAGTTACAGGGGGCAGAGACAGTCGGTCCTGTCCCCCAGCAGCAGAGGGTTTTATTGGGAGAGGAGAGCTTTGTCCTTCCACCCCAGCGGCAGAGTGTCCAGCAGGGAATAGAGAGCCCAGTCTCCTTTCCCCAGCAGCAGGACACTGTATTGGGAGCGGAGACGGTCGGTCGCCCTCCCCAGCGGCTGGAAGTATGTATGGGAGAGGAGCTTGTTACCCCCTCTCCCCAGCGGCCACTTAACGTACCAGGGGGAGACAGTAAGCCCCACAACAGTGGAGATGGGACTGAGGTCTCTCCACCGACCCTACAGGGATGCTGGGCAGTCGGCCCAGATCCCCAACGGCAGCCGGATTTTCAGGGAGTAGGGACAGTCGGTCCTGCTCCCCCAGCGGCAGAGCATCGTCTTCATTCCCCAGCGGCAGTGTACCTTGAAGGGAGAGGAGACAACCGGTTTCTCTCCTCAACCACAGGGGGAAAGCACCCCTAACTCCGATGGAGCAGATGGGACCGCAGTCTCTGCACCAGGCCTACTGGGATGCTGGACGGCCAGTACAGATCCCCCACCAACCCCGCAGGAATGCCAGGAGGAGGAGGTAAGCACTCCATCCTCTCCACAGCTGATCCGCAACAAGGTCCTGGGGGTAGGATTCCAGGACCCCATCCCAGCGGAAGAGCTGGCATCTGGACAGAGAGCAGTTGGCCTCTGCCCTCCCCTATCCTCTTGTCCAGAGCCTGAATCCCCACTGGCTACCCCAGCGGAAGAGCTGGCATCTGGGAAGAGCGCAGTCGGCCTCTGCCCACCAAGTACCTACAACTCCAAGCTAGAGAACAACAATGAAGCAAAGAGTAGCAGATGCCCACTCAACAGCTGGGGACATACAGAACAGAGCCAGGCCCCAGAGTTCAACAGGACCAGTGTTTGTTTATGGGTGGGCTACTCGACTAACTCAGGCACCGACCGACAGGAGGTCAGGTACCTGGTTAGTCTACTTTTGGGAGGGGAGAAATGTGACGGACTGAACCGTCACTGGGGCTGCTGGAGAAGCCTGAGGACCAGCCTCCTTCCTACAGACTATGGACCGAGAACTATGGAGACCCCCTCAGACCTTTTGGGGTTACAAGGAACTATGAACCCTGATTTATGTGTGTAATTGATATGCCACATATTTCCTATTGCCCATTAAAAAGGCATGGTGTGGATTCAGCAACACAAAAAGGGTTAACTCTGCACTGAGACGCCCACTGATTGTGTTAGTGATGGGATTAAGATAGTTGATTATAATAGCAGCCGACTCCTATGATACACTCAGGAGATAATCCTATCACATGTGTCTCCTCGTCCCCTATTCATTCATTATGGAGGGGGTGAAGATATCTGTTTGCATGTTAATTGTTGATTGCGTCAAAGACAATGCCAGTGTGTTTGTTAATTGCGTCACAGACAATGCCAGTGTGTTTGTTGAATAGGGTTAGTTTTGTGTTTAAACTGTACAGGATTGGCTGCTATGTCATGTCCTCAGTATGTCATGTGTATATAAGTCAATGCTGTGTGTTCAATAAAGAGTTCCTGTTTTACCCTTCATCATGTTGAGGCTGGTGTTTGGGTAACTGATCGACACTGGGGATTGCTATACGCTGAAGATTTGCTATACTCCCCTGGCTATAACTACTAGCTCTTGTAAGAGCTGTTCCTGCTCTCTGGATTTAGGAGAGGTTCACCCACTGGAGCCTGGAGCCTTGTCGTAGGTCCAGGGCGGGTAGGAGACGGAGAGACCTCAACCAAGCTTTGGCGGTTCGTGGGGTCTGCGGCGCTTACGGTGTCAAGTGGAGTGCTTGGAGTCCTCGGGAAGCGCTAGGAGCATCCATCGACGGAGGTACCCGGTCGGGGTGCCAGGAGATCCGTTACAGTCGCATATGTTTTACAGGGTCAGCTCACCAGCAGGCCCTCGCATATAATTTTTAAGAGGGTCAGCTCACCAGCAGCCCCTCGCATATAATGTTTTATAGGGTCAGCTCACCAGCAGGCCCTCGCATATAATTTTTTACAGGGTCAGCTCACCAGCAGGCCCTCACATATAATGTTTTACAGGGTCAGCTCACCAGCAGGCCCTCACATATAATGTTTTACAGGGTCAGCTCACCAGAAGGCCTTCACCTACAATCTTTTACAGGGTCAGCTCACCTGCAGGCCCTCGCATATAATGTTTTACAGGATCAGCACACCTGCAGTCCCTCACCTACAACCTTTTACAGGGTCAGCTCACCAGCAGGCCCTCACCTAAAATCTTTTACAGGGTCAGCTCACCAGAAGTGCCTTGCACATAATATTTTACAGGGTCAGCTCACCTGCAGGCCCTCGTATATCATTTTTCACAGGGTCCGCTCACCAGCAGGCCCTTGCATACAATCTTTTACAGGGTCAGCTCACCTGAAGGCCCTCACCTAATTATACCTAATAGGTAATTTGCGCACATGCTGCCTTGCTTAGATGTGGTAGCCATAGCTGTTTCTCAGGCTCCCTCTCCGGAATCAAACCCTGATTCCCAGTTACCAGTAGTCACCATGGTTTGCGCTGACAATAACATCGAAAGTTGATAGGCCAGACATCCGAATAGACCGTCGCCGTCACGGGGACGTCCAATCGCCCAGAGGTTATCTAGAGTCACCAATGTGGCAGCAGGCCCTCACCCATAATGTTTTAGATGGTCAGATCAGCAGGCTCTTGCTGCAAATGTTTTTGAGGGTCACCAGCAGGCCATCAATCATAATTTTTCAAGGGTGTGTATGATGCCCTCCTTTATGTGTAACAAAGGGTGTATTGTAGTGCCGGTTCCTTGTAATTTTCGGCAGCCCTTTCACTTAGTGCATAGGCTTTATGAGTGTAGGAGTCCCACTACCTGAACAATTGTACCACAAAGTAAATGAGGCCCTCCTTTATGTGATCTACAGGTTGTATCGGAGTTCCTCTTCCTTGTAATTTTTAGCAGCACTTGCCCTTTTATATACAAGTAAATATATAGGAAAGAATGTTTCCTAACAATTTTTCCTCTAAAATCGATTTTATCTTCGGTTTTGTGCATATTATTGTCAGTCAAAGTGGCGCACTACTCGGACAACATGGTTCCCAGCAGCGACCTGGGCGTCCAAGATGCATCCAGACATCCTCCCCATGGTGTTCCTGAACCACCCACCCGAATTTCGGTGGTGTTTTCATCAATTTCTGACCTTTTCCTATGAGCCAGGCACCCTCCGCTCTTCAGAGCAGGGGGTACCTGGTTAAATGCTCGGGTTCTCCCATTGACTTCCCCCTTAAGCATCCCGATGTGTCCGGCCCGAACCCCCGAGCACTATGGTGCTCGATCAACACTACTCATATTCTATTATTGTATACAAAGTTCTAGAATTTTCTATGTAAATGCTTCTCCTCATCTGTCTCCGGACCTCCTTGGCCGCTCTGCGTCCCCCGGTGACGAGTAAGTCCAGGCCCTTTGAATGGATTCTCCTTCCACTGATAACGAGTGGAGATCCGCAGAGATAATAGTTTCTTTTTAGCTAATTCCCGCGATTTCTCATCCTGACACGGCTCTTATTATCTGCTTTGTCTCACAAGAACGTAAAAGCTTTTAACGGAAAGTGCAAACATTTAAGAAAAGCGGCTCAAAACAATAGAGATTTTTGTCTCATAAAACGGGAGGAATCAATGAAGTTTTAATTGCTCGAGCGTCCGGCGTCATAATCTGCTCAAAGTTTAATTTCCAATTTCCTGGGCGGCTATAAAGCATGCGGACTGATGTTTATCTGATTTTATCAGTGTCATTGCAAGAGTCAAATCATTATCTAAGCCGCTCATTCTCATCACGGCAAATGATGCCTCCGAGGCGCGAGGTCTCCAGGTGCATTTACTTTCTGACGTTTGCAAATATTTTTCTTATGTATTGTCATCCTCCCGGTCTTAGGCGGACCCCTCCAACTCTTAATGGAGTATACGGTATATCATACTGGTCACTTTCAATGGTTAGAAAAAAGATACTTTGATATTAATAATATTGAAATTTGTGATACATTGTTTATCTAAGTCCACGTTTCGATCAGTGTCTACAGGTATACACACTAAGGACGTGGACATTGATGAGGATGGTGGTTTGGATCCATATAATATCTCTACTATAGCAGAACCTGCAGAATGAAGAGCAGGAAGAGTTGTCATGATACCACCAAAGGGAACCTGTCACCAGCCTGCTGTTATGCGGCTGGGGTTTTGGGTCACAAACCTGTCTGTCACTGCAAAGCAAATGAAGACGAATTTTACCGGGAAATGAGTCCAGGACTTATCTCCAGTAGCATCGGGTGTAGAGACTCCCAAACTCGCTCCCGCTAAGTTCGACCTTCATTTACTATACTTTGCAGTGACAGACGGGTTTTCTATTGGCAGGAGTGGTGGTTTATCATCACGTGTGTACAGATTGCAATGGCCAGGAACAGGAGCGTACACAGATCTCATTGGGCCCCACTGCAAAATTTAGTATGGGCCCCCAGCCAATATACCAGTACGCCTTCGACAATCACTCCCAGGCAACACAAAATGCAATTCAATTTATTTTTTAAAATTAAGTCAAAGCACCTATCCCAGTAAAAGTGGAATAAGTGCTTCATAAATATAGTGCTCATTCTGAGCACCAAATTTCTCAATGAATGAGCACCAGACAACTAGCAAAATACATTGACAAGTCTCCTGCATCCCATCTATTACAAAGCTGGCTGCCTGCAGCCATCACTAGGGGGAGCTCAGCGCATGGGAATTTGGTGCATATTGAAAGGGTTAAAATTTCACCTTGATATAGATCCCCAGAATAGAGGTAACACCTGTAGGTAGGGACAAACATGAACACTGAGCCTTGACCTAGAACCCAGCCAGCTTTCCCTAACTACTTGCAGTACAAGCCCTGGGTAGCAAGACCGCAACTGGTTGACAGCCCCTGTGCGACTTGACGTGCAGAGACAAACACCAGGAGGCAAAACAACACAAAAACAGGGTCATACGTAAATGGGTAAGAACCAGACAGGTCATGCAGTACCAAACAAGAGACAGAGAGTGATCATAAAACAAGCTGAGATCAGAACCAGAACCAGCAATCCAATAAGCACAGGAACCAGGAGTAAAGCTAGGGAGTCAAAGACTATCACTGGCAGGAAGAGGTTTAAACTGAGCGCCGAGTCCCTGGATCAGAACCTGATAGCCAGAGATCACGCCGCTGGAGCCCAGACAGGGGAGTTTGTGACAATCTGACTTACAGAAGAAAATAAGTCAAGTATTTGGTTGGCGTTTAAATCCAGATACTGACGCATCAGTAGTTTCAAATTAATAAATTGGAAAAAGTACGTAGAATCTGTCCCCAGCGACCTCCCTATTCAGCTGTTTGCATTGCCACGTAGATGGGGTTCACCTGATTAAAGCACTGTTTTTCTTTGGTTGATCCGAGGCTCGGATCAGAGTTATGATACTTTTTCTTAATATGCAAATTGGGTACTTGGTGCGATGAGGGCATCACCCGTTGAAGCACCCAAGCTCCGCCCCTTTCTGAGTCCAGCCCCTCCCTAACAAGGCCAAGCAGCAGCAAAGCAGCCAGGGAGGTGCTCGCCAAAGAAAGGAGTGGAGCTTGAGTGCACCAAGAGCAATGGTGACACCCTCATTGCACCAAAGGCCTAATTTGCATATTAAAGTATCATAACGGGATCGGAGCCTGAGATCAACAAAAGAAAAACAGAGTTTTTTCAGGTGAACCACAGCTATGTGTCCATGCAAACAGCTGGAAAGGGAAGGCGCTGGTGACTATTTGCTTGTTTTATTATATATTATTATGGTTATTATTTATATTTCATTATTATGTACTTATTTTTCTAATTGTTTTAACGGATTATTTATTGTTTTCACTGTATTTATTTAGTATTATTTTTTTATTATTACTATTATTTCATATTATTTTATGTATTTTATCATTTGTATGATTATTATTCATTTTTATTATTTTATCTTAATTATGTATATTATTATTTCATTGCTATTATTTATGTTTATTATTATTGTATCAATATTTATATGTGTATTATTATGTGTATGATTATTATTATTTATATTATTATCTTATTTCTTATTTAATTCAATTATTATTAAATTTGTTCTTTTTTTTCATCGTTATATATTGCATCCACCCCATAATTAGAGTTCTTCGATACGGCCCTTGTGGTCGCTGCAGCACAATCCTCTCCACACATATTTTTGCATCTCAATCTATAATCCATCTTCTCCATCCTTTCAGGCTTGATTAATGTATGACATTTCATTCCTTGCCGTGTAATACTATCTGGAAATCTCTATAACAATGTGCACTCCATTATAGATATGGCCTGCAAAGAACTTAGCACCAGTTAATTAATCTTAAGTGGAAGGATCACATTATTTAAACACCAAAACGCGTTGGCCGTGACAAGATAAAATGTGATTATAAACTGTGGAGACATCGCACTTATGCCAATGTTCTCTCTGTGAGTGGCAACAAGACCTGTGCCCTTATAATAACATATTCCCATCGCAGGAGCTTCTTATTCTAGAAAAGCTTGAGGGTTTGCCATCAAAACTACATGGCGGTCATGTGCCAAGAACATGTCTGAAGAACTGGTTGGGACAGGCGGACTTGAACTTCTCCACATTACTGGCTGGTAATTGACTGTAAAATGTCAGAAGTGGTTGTTGATGAGCACCAGATGGTCTTCAAGAAGACCAGCGTCATTATGATCCTATTAATATTTTTCATGGTGCCTGTTGTGGTTCTCCACCGTCATTCATCATCTGGGAACCCCCCACAGAAAATCCTCCAATGGTGCGGATGTTTGGGCGCTCTAGCTTCTATCTATACCATCTTTTGGGAGAAGGAAGCAGCCATTAGATCATTTATCATATTTGAGATGCTTCCATTGGTGGAGGTACACAGATGTAGAACACACCATCATAAAGGTCTTCTGAAAGGCCAGGAAATAGCGTACAGCTCCATTTATCATGAGTTTCCCGTATCCCGATGTTACATCTCTTTCTTTGGTTAAACCTTCCATTGAGTCCCTGTTTTGTCATAAGAAGAGATGGTGAACCATCCATCATCGTTGACGTATCTCATCGCTGCGGTGTGACGGTGGGCCGCCTTCAATCTCTACGGCTTCGGGAAAGACTCTGGCACATCCATCATCAAGGAGACCTGTTCTCTTGGCGTACTCTTGGCAATACATTCAGCGCCAGCTAAAAATATCTCTTTGGTGAAATATTATTTCTGTAACGGTGCCATGACGGCAGTCGGGGCCACCGTCTGAGCTTCTCACAGGGGAAAGGATGCTTCCTAATGGGGCCTTGGTGCTGGACAATATAGCTAGCATTACCAAGAAGGTACCAGTTGCCGGTCCTGACTCGTCTCATTACCTCTTCAGCTTTGTTCACAGGTCATGTGTTCCATCGTGGAACAATTTGTCACCAGTTGTGTCAGGTTTTCTCTCCATTATCCTATTCACATCTGTGGATAAAAAACGTCGTCCGTCCTTTCATCCAGTGATTATTACAGTGGGATGATTAATGGAAAAATTGTTGACATCCTCCAGGCTCCTCTGTCCATTCAGTCACTGCACCGATACCTCCACCCATGCTAGTTACCGCACCGATACCTCCACACTGCCCCAGTCACTGCACTGATGCCTCCACTCTGTGCCAATCACTGCACTTATGTCTCCACCCTGTGCCAGTCACCGCACCAATACCTCCACACTCTGCCAGTCACTGCACCGATCCTTCCACACTGCCCCAGTCACTGCACTGATGCCTCCACTCTGTGCCAGTCACTGCACTGATGCCTCCACCCTGTGCCAGTCACTGCACTGATGTCTCCACCCAGTGCCAGTCACTGCACTGATACCTCCATGCCAGTCACTGCACTGATGCCACCACACTGCCCCAGTCACTGCACTGATGCCTCCACCCTGTGCCAGTCACTGCACTGATGTCTCCACCCTGTGCTAGTCACTGCACTGATGTCTCCACCCTGTGCCAGTCACTGCACTGATGTCTCCACCCTGTGCCAGTCACTGCACTGATGTCTCCACCCTGTGCCAGTCACTGCACTGATGTCTCCACCCTGATCCAGTCACTGCACCGATACCTCCATCCTATGCCAGTCACTGCACTGATGTCTACACCCTGTGCCAGTCACTGCACTGATGTCTCTACCCTGTGCCAGTCACTGCACTGATGTCTCCACCCTGTGCCAGTCACTGCACTGATGTCTCCACCCTGATCCAGTCACTGCACCGATACCTCCACCCTGTGCTAGTCACTACATTGATGTCACGAGGGTATCAAGAGCCACGTCTGACTCCGTTATACCCGGGGTCAGGAAGTCGCAGCGGGTGGCTGCGCGCTCTATATCTAAAGATCACGTTTTTCTTAGTGATTGTTTTCTGTGTTTGCCTTGCTATCCTTTTTGTCTCACTCAGGGATCCGTAGCTTCTCCTCCTCAGCTGTTTCTTGTCTGCCACTCCCAACCTCCTTATATTCTCCCCTCACACTTCTCTAGTTGCCAGTTATAGAGCTTCCTGCCTGGACATCTATACTGACCCACTGGAGTTGTGAATCCTGGTTGTCGCTCCAGAGTGCTACCCTCCGGATCCCTGTTGGGCTTATTGTTGTCTCCTGTTGTCGCCCACCTGGGATTATATGTTAAGTCTGTGTTGTCTGTCCTCCCCTTGGTGTTTTCCCTTAGAGCTAGTGGTGCGGACTAGTGTTCCAACCGCCCTGTTCACTATCTAGGGCTCAGCTCAGGGAAAGCCAGGGCTTTAGGCACGTGATCGGCGTACGGGTGAGGAACCCGTCTAGGGACGTCAGGGCAGCCAGGTGCCAGCCGCAAGGTGAGTCAGGGGTCACCACCTTCCCTCTCACTTGGGCAGGGCCTTCCTCGTTCCCTCCCTCTGTGTCACGTATGTGATAGCCACGCCGACCGTGATAATTGATGCCTGTACAAGGGTTACTGCCTCTGAATGGAAAAAAGGGTGCTGTCATTCACTGACAGCAAGTCACAATCTAGAAATTGTATAAAAGTATACAAAGTATATGAAGTTGGAGCTATGTTACCCACCACTTTGGACATCTCTATTTTTGGATATAGGTCCAGGTAAAACTCTTCTTATTGGTGATACATTTCAATGTTCTTTACTTTTGCCATAACTAGATTCAAGCCTTGCTGGGAAAGTGGTTGTGTGATGGGATCACAGTGATCCAAACAACACTGAAATAATGACCCCTAAATCCCTTTCCTCAGATACTGAGGTTAGGACTGTATCACTGACTGTATATTCTGCTCTTGGGTTTTTACGCCCCAGGTGCATTATCTTGCACTTATCAACATTACATTTTAGTTGCCAGAAAGCCGAATTTTCTCGTGCTTTGTGGAAATGAATAAATTTTCCCTAAAATGGTGGTAAAAAAAAAAAAAAGTCATGCTCACCTCCCGTACGAAATCTCACCACGCGAGATTTTGCGCTGGATATTAAATCGAGATGGCCATGGCAGACTCTTCACGAGCAAATGGATAAGGTGAGTATTTTAATTTTTTTTACAGATTAACCCCTGACAGTCCTCAATGGGGGGGGGGGGGGGGGGCGGCACCATCGCCATTCCCCATCATTGCTCCCGCTTCTAAGTAAATCGTCACAAAGCAAATTTCTTTGTGAAATTCGGTGAAACAGTCGAATCAAAGATTTGAGAATTTCGCTCATCTCTAATTATCATCCAATGGTCCCACCAAATGTTGCTCAGCAAACAGCAGATCCATAAAGTAAGTTTTGGTGGCCACGTAAAATTTGACTTTTGGACCCTTTTGAGCTTAGGAGCTCCAGACACCCTCCATATTGTGCACAGAAAATTTAGTTGTTGGATCTCTTTGCGCTGAACAGTTTCTTCCCATCAACATCTCCATGATTGAGTGGATTGGTCTTGACGTTGAGAGCCATTAAATTATCAGCTGGCCTCACCCTCAGCTTTAACCCCAGACATTGAGTTACAGTATATGCAATCTTGTGGACCGCAGTGGTTGTACAATAGTTAAATTCAATCGGCAGCGTTACAGAAAGTCTGTGTGTAGCCGTATTCGCTGCTCCCCTACACCCGGCGCGCTCCAATGTGATTTTCACTCTTCCAGATCGTGTCAGTAAGTGATAGCGCCGTATATCATGACCATCTGTTACCTGCCACCCAACACTCCACGGGAAGATTAAATCACTTAAAATATTACACCCGCATCGGAGCTGAGAACGGCCTCTTCATGGCTTGATCTGTAGCGTTAAAGAGCCATTTGTGGGACAGGAGTGTAAATTCCACATTATAAATATTCAATTAACCGAGTCAAAACCCGCGCCGCGAGAACAGCGAAGGGCAGGAAGTCAAAAACTGCTGCAGACGCTTCCAACTTTACCAGGTCGTAAAAAGGTTTAACCCATTCAAACAGGGATAAACGGCGTCAGAGATGTCTGGAGGCTTCTTATCCTCCCCCCCCCATTAAATTAACATGCTCAAATCATAGGCTGAAGGTCACAATTACATGGACTGTGCACGGTCAGTTTAAGGACCAGGCTACATCTCAGTGATAGTAGGATGACTGCAGGATCTTGAGGTCACGCCACTGACCAGGTTGCATCTTATGTGCAACTCAATGATCCGCAGCAGCAGTGACCTTCATGGACCTGGCACTTTCAGAGAACTTCACTGGATGCTCTGGAACATCCAACAATTAACTTATTTATTGCTATGAGCGTACCACCCAGCTCAACAGGTCCATCATCTGCTTTCAGCTGTGCGGCCTGAAGATCTATAGGCTGTCCTAGAATATAGAGCATCCCAAAGCTGGCCACTGGCAGCGCCAAAGCATTTCTGGGGGATGCACCAGTAATGTGTGGTCTAGAGTCCACCATAGACAATAGATTGTCTTTGGTGGTGGTGAATTATAATTTGGGCGGTTCAGACGGCTGTTCAGGGCTAAGGGAGGCCCATGGCTACAAAAACCTGCATTTTTTTTTATCCAGTGTAAATCTGTCATTATCAATTAGATTATTCCAGTAACATCGGTAATGCTTACTCTCCTTGCTTCTAGGCTCCTCTTCTGGTCTAGGTGCCATCGCAGTGAGTTTATGCTTTCTGGTCTGGAATCTGCATTAATTTAGCGGTCTGGTCTGGAGACTGCACTCATTTTGGGTTCTGAATCAATTTAGGATTTTGATCTGTGAACAGTCTGGTCTAGAATCTGCATGTATATAGGCTATTGCTCTGGGGGGTCATTATTAATTAAGTGTCTGGTCTGGTGTCTAGCCTAATTTGGGGGTTTGGTCTGGGGTCTGAATTATTTTAAAGGTCTGCTCAGAAGACTGAATTTATTTAGGGGTCTAAATTAATAAAAGGGATCTAGTCTGGGATCTGAATTAACTTAGGGGTTTGGTCTGAGGTCTGCACTAAGTTGAGGGTCTGGTCTAGAGCCTGCATTATTATAGGTGAATGGTCTAGAGTCTTAATTAATCTAGGGGCTTAAGGCCCTATTACACGGGCAGATTATTGTTAAGATGATCGCTAACAAGCGTTTGTATGAACCCTGGTTAGCGTACATCTGGCAGTGTAATACTGCCGCAACTACCCAATGAACAAGCAAACACTCGTTCATCGGGTAGTCGGGATCTTTTAACGTTAAAAAACCCTGGTTTGCCGGCGGCAGATCGCGCCATGTAATAGGCTCTTTGCTGCTGGCAAACAATGACAGTATAGAGATGAGCGATGCATCAGCGATCGCTCATCCCTATGTTGAGGAGGAGATCGCTGTTTGTAATAGCAGGGGTCTCTTCATCTAGCGAGCAAGCCAGGGTCTGAACTATTGCTGGGCATCTTGTCTGGCATTGGAATTTGTTTTTGGAGTCTGTTCTGAATTAATGTAGGGGTCTGATGTGGAGTCTTATTTTATTTAGGGTTCTGGTATAAGATCTAAATTCATTTAGGGAGTCTGGTCTGGGGTCTGAATTCATTTTGAAGTCCGCTCTAGGGACTAGGTTTAACTAGGGGTCTGGTATAGGGATTTAATTAATTTTGGCATTCAATGTGGGGTTTAGAGCTATTTAGGGGTCTGCCATGGGGTATGTTCAGGTGTTTTCTATGGGGTATGAATTTATGGAGAGTGTCTGGTCTGTATTCAGATTGCTATAGAGTGTCTATAGCTCTCACCAATATTCCATGGACTTGCCAGTGAATACTAGACACCTTAACATTGGCGGACTTCCCTTTGGCAGACACACTGTTGGGAACAATGGCGCACACGTCACTTTTGGACTTCTGCTGAACTTCATTTTCACTTTGAAGTTGTTTTCAGCACCAGTAAGACCAGTGTTGTCTACTGGAACCTTCTCCCCTGAGGCAAATACTTCTGGGACCCCTCATCCCACTTCCCCCACAAGAGAGTTCACCACAAAAGCCTCATTAACATAAATGAGACATTTGCTCAGGATTAAACATATTGAACCGTAGAAGGAGGAAAACCCTTACACAACAGTAAAAGGCGTCAGACACAGCGAAGGAGGCGATAAACTGCTCTCAAACACATTGTCCCATAAAACAAATTGACCATTGACAATAGTAAAACTGTCGCAGCTTAAAATCCCGTCATGTAGCGGCTACTATCAGCTTCTCCTTTATTTCTCACTGACATTTCTCCCTATTAGAGGCAGCCTCTACACAGTCTGATAACAGGGAGCAATAGACTGTATTCTCCTGTCCTACAGTCATCCTCTCCCCTGAAATGGCTGATAACAGGGGACAATAGACTGTATTCTCCTGTCCTACAGTCATCCTCTCCTCTGAAATGGCTGATAACAGGGAGCAATAGATTGTATTCTCCTGTCCTACAGTCATCATCTCCCCTGAAATGGCTGATAACAGGGGGCAATAGACTGTATTCTCCTGTCCTACAGTCATCCTATCCTCTGAAATGGCTGATAACAGGGGGCAATAGATTGTATTCTCCTGTCCTACAGTCATCCTCTCCCCTGAAATGGCTGATAACAGGGGGCAATAGACTGTATTCTCCTGTCCTACAGTCATCCTCTCCTCTGAAATGGCTGATAACAGGGGGCAATAGACTGTATTCTCCTGTCCTACAGTCATCCTCTCCCCTGAAATGGCTGATAACAGGAGGCAATAGACTGTATTCTCCTGTCCTACAGTCATCCTCTCCCCTGAAATGGCTGATAACAGGAGGCAATAGACTGTATTCTCCTGTCCTACAGTCATCCTCTCCTCTGAAATGGCTAATAACAGGGGGCAATAGACTGTATTCTCCTGTCCTACAGTCATCCTCTCCCCTGAAATGGCTGATAACAGGGAGCAATAGACTGTATTCTCCTGTCCTACAGTCGTCCTCTCCCCTGAAATGGCTGATAACAGGGGGCAATAGACTGTATTCTCCTGTCCTACAGTCATCCTCTCCCCTGAAATGGCTGATAACAGGGGGCAATAGACTGTATTCTCCTGTCCTACAGTCATCCTCTCCTCTGAAATGGCTAATAACAGGGGGCAATAGACTGTATTCTCCTCTCCTACAGTCATCCTCTCCTCTGAAATGGCTGATAACAGGGGGCAATAGACTGTATTCTCCTGTCCTACAGTCGTCCTCTCCCCTGAAATGGCTGATAACAGGGAGCAATAGACTGTATTCTCCTGTCCTACAGTCATCCTCTCCCCTGAAATGGCTGATAACAGGGAGCAATAGACTGTATTCTCCTGTCCTACAGTCATCCTCTCCCCTGAAATGGCTGATAACAGGGGGCAATAGACTGTATTCTCCTGTCCTACAGTCATCCTCTCCCCTGAAATGGCTGATAACAGGGGGCAATAGACTGTATTCTCCTGTCCTACAGTCATCCTCTCCCCTGAAATGGCTAATAACAGGGGGCAATAGACTGTATTCTCCTGTCCTACAGTCATCCTCTCCCCTGAAATGGCTGATAACAGGGAGCAATAGACTGTATCCTCCTGTCCTACAGTCATCCTCTCCCCTGAAATGGCTGATAACAGGGGGCAATAGACTGTATTCTCCTGTCCTACAGTCATCCTCTCCCCTGAAATGGCTGATAACAGGGAGCAATAGACTGTATTCTCCTGTCCTACAGTCATCCTCTCCCCTGAAATGGCTGATAACAGGGGGCAATAGATTGTATTCTCCTCTCCTGCAGTCATCCTCTCCCCTGAAATGGCTGATAACAGGGAGCAATAGATTGTATTCTCCTGTCCTACAGTCATCCTTTCCCCTGAAATGGCTGATAACAGGGGGCAATAGATTGTATTCTCCTGTCCTACAGTCATCCTGTCCCCTGAAATGGCTGATAACAGGGGGCAATAGACTGTATTCTCCTGTCCTACAGTCATCCTCTCCCTGGGGTGAAATGGCTGATAACAGGGAGCAACAGACTGTATTCTCCTGTCCTACAGTCATCCTCTCCCCCCTGAAATGGCTGATAACAGGGAGCAATAGACTGTATTCTCCTGTCCTACAGTCATCCTCTCCCCTGAAATGGCTGATAACAGTGGGCAATAGACTGTATTCTCCTGTCCTACAGTCATCCTCTCCCCTGAAATGGCTTATAACAGTGAGCAATAGACTGTATTCTCCTGTCCTACAGTCATCCTCTCCCTGAAATGGCTGATAACGGGGCAATAGACTGTATTCTCCTGTCCTACAGTCATCCTCTCCCCTGAAATGGCTGATAACAGGGAGCAATAGACTGTATTCTCCTGTCCTACAGTCATCCTCTCCCCTGAAATGGCTTATAACAGTGAGCAATAGACTGTATTCTCCTGTCCTACAGTCATCCTCTCCCTGAAATGGCTGATAACAGGGGGCAATAGACTGTATTCTCCTGTCCTACAGTCATCCTCTCCCCTGAAATGGCTGATAACAGGGGGCAATAGACTGTATTCTCCTGTCCTACAGTCATCCTCTCCCCTGAAATGGCTGATAACAGGGGGCAATAGACTGTATTCTCCTGTCCTACTGTCATCCTCTCCCCTAAGATGGCTGAAAACAGGGAGCAAAAGATTGTATTCTCCTGTCCTACAGTCATCCTCTCCCCTGAAATGGCTGATAACAGGGAGCAATAGACTGTATTCTCCTGTCCTACAGTCATCCTCTCCTCTGAAATGGCTGATAACAGGGAGCAATAGACTGTATTCTCCTGTCCTACAGTCATCCTCTCTTCTAAAATGACTGATAACAGGGAGCAATAGATTGTATTCTTCTGTCCTACAGTCATCCTCTCCCCTGAAATGGCTGATAACAGGGGGCAATAGATTGTATTCTCCTGTCTTACAGTCATCCTCTCCCTGGGGTGAAATGGCTGATAACAGGGGGCAATAGACTGTATTCTCCTGTCTTACAGTCATCCTCTCCCCTGAAATGGCTGATAACAGGGAGCAATAGATTGTATTCTCCTGTCCTACAGTCATCCTCTCCCCTGAAATGGCTGATAACAGGGGGCAATAGACTGTATTCTCCTGTCCTACAGTCATCCTCTCTCCTGAAATGGCTGATAACAGGGGGCAATAGATTGTATTCTTCTGTCCTACAGTCATCCTCTCCTCTAAAATGGCTGATAACAGGGGGCAATAGATTGTATTCTCCTGTCCTACAGTCATCATCTCCCCTAAAATGGCTGATAACAGGGGGCAATAGACTGTATTCTCCTGTCTTACAGTCATCCTCTCCCTGGGGTGAAATGGCTGATAACAGGGGGCAATAGACTGTATTCTCCTGTCCTACAGTCATCCTTTCCCCTGAAATGGCTGATAACAGTGAGCAATAGACTGTATTCTCCTGTCTTACAGTCATCCTCTCCCCTGAAATGGCTGATAACAGGGAGCAATAGATTGTATTCTCCTGTCCTACAGTCATCCTCTCCCCTGAAATGTCTGATAACAGGGAGCAATAGACTGTATTCTCCTGTCCTACAGTCATCCTCTCCCCTGAAATGGCTGATAATAGGAGGCAATAGACTGTATTCTCCTGTCCTACAGTCATCCTCTTCCCTGAAATGGCTGATAACAGGGGGCAATAGACTGTATTCTCTTGTCCTACAGTCATCCTCTCCCCTGAAATGGCTGATAACAGGGAGCAATAGACTGTATTCTCCTGCCCTACAGTCATCCTCTCCTCTGAAATGGCTGATAACAGGGGGCAATAGACTGTATTCTCCTGTCCTACAGTCATCCTCTCCTCTGAAATGGCTGATAACAGGGAGCAATAGACTGTATTCTCCTGTCCTACAGTCATTCTCTCCCCTGAAATGGCTGATAACAGGGGGCAATAGACTGTATTCTCCTGTCCTACAGTCATCCTCTCCCCTGAAATGGCTGATAACAGGAGGCAATAGACTGTATTCTCCTGTCCTACAGTTATCCTCTCCCCTGAAATGGCTGATAACAGGAGGCAATAGACTGTATTCGCCTGTCCTACAGTCATCCTCTCCTCTGAAATGGCTGATAACAGGGGGCAATAGACTGTATTCTCCTGTCCTACAGTTATCCTCTCCCCTGAAATGGCTGATAACAGGGGGCAATAGACTGTATTCTCCTGTCCTACAGTCATCCTCTCCCCTGAAATGGCTGATAACAGGGAGCAATAGACTGTATTCTCCTGTCCTACAGTCATCCTCTCCCCTGAAATGGCTGATAACAGGGAGCAATAGATTGTATTCTCCTGTCCTACAGTCATCCTCTCCCCTGAAATGGCTGATAACAGGAGGCAATAGACTGTATTCTCCTGTCGTACAGTCATCCTCTCCCCTGAAATGGCTGATAACAGGGGGCAATAGACTGTATTCTCCTGTCCTACAGTCATCCTCTCCCCTGAAATGGCTGATAACAGGAGGCAATAGACTGTATTCTCCTGTCCTACAGTCATCCTCTCCCCTGAAATGGCTGATAACAGGGAGCAATAGACTGTATTCTCCTGTCCTACAGTCATTCTCTCCCCTGAAATGGCTGATAACAGGGGGCAATAGACTGTGTTCTCCTGTCCTACAGTCATCCTCTCCCCTGAAATGGCTGATAACAGGGAGCAATAGACTGTATTCTCTTGTCCTACAGTCATCCTCTCCCCTGAAATGGCTGATAACAGGGAGCAATAGACTGTATTCTCCTGCCCTACAGTCATCCTCTCCTCTGAAATGGCTGATAACAGGGGGCAATAGACTGTATTCTCCTGTCCTACAGTCATCCTCTCCCCTGAAATGGCTGATAACAGGGGGCAATAGATTGTATTCTCCTGTCCTACAGTCATCCTCTCCCCTGAAATGACTGATAACAGGAAGCAATAGATTGTATTCTCCTGTCCTACAGTCATCCTCTCCCCTGAAATGACTGATAACAGGGGGCAATAGACTGTATTCTCCTGTCCTACAGTCATCCTCTCCCCTGAAAGGGCTGATAACAGGGAGCAATAGACTGTATTCTCCTGTCCTACAGTCATCCTCTCCTCTGAAATGGCTGATAACAGGGGGCAATAGACTGTATTCTCCTGTCCTACAGTCATCCTCTCCTCTGAAATGGCTGATAACAGGGGGCAATAGACTGTATTCTCCTGTCCTACAGTTATCCTCTCCCCTGAAATGGCTGATAACAGGGGGCAATAGACTGTATTCTCCTGTCCTACAGTCATCCTCTCCCCTGAAATGGCTGATAACAGGAGGCAATAGACTGTATTCTCCTGTCCTACAGTCATCCTCTCCCCTGAAATGGCTGATAACAGGAGGCAATAGACTGTATTCGCCTGTCCTACAGTCATCCTCTCCCCTGAAATGGCTGATAACAGGGGGCAATAGACTGTATTCTCCTGTCCTACAGTCATCCTCTCCCCTGAAATGGCTGATAACAGGAGGCAATAGACTGTATTCTCCTGTCCTACAGTCATCCTCTCCCCTGAAATGGATGATAACAGGGAGCAATAGACTGTATTCTCCTGTCCTACAGTCATCCTCTCCCCTGAAATGGCTGATAACAGGGAGCAATAGATTGTATTCTCCTGTCCTACAGTCATCCTCTCCCCTGAAATGGCTGATAACAGGAGGCAATAGACTGTATTCTCCTGTCGTACAGTCATCCTCTCCCCTGAAATGGCTGATAACAGGGGGCAATAGACTATATTCTCCTGTCCTACAGTCATCCTCTCCCCTGAAATGGCTGATAACAGGAGGCAATAGACTGTATTCTCCTGTCCTACAGTCATCCTCTCCCCTGAAATGGCTGATAACAGGGAGCAATAGACTGTATTCTCCTGTCCTACAGTCATCCTCTCCCCTGAAATGGCTGATAACAGGGGGCAATAGACTGTATTCTCCTGTCCTACAGTCATCCTCTCCCCTGAAATGGCTGATAACAGGGGGCAATAGACTGTATTCTCCTGTCCTACAGTCATCCTCTCCCCTGAAATGGCTGATAACAGGAGGCAATAGACTGTATTCTCCTGTCCTACAGTCATCCTCTTCCCTGAAATGGCTGATAACAGGAGCAATAGACTGTACTCTCCTGTCCTACAGTCATCCTCTTCCCTGAAATGGCTGATAACAGGGAGCAATAGACTGTACTCTCCTGTCCTACAGTCATCCTCTCCTCTGAAATGGCTGATAACAGGGAGCAATAGACTGTATTCTCCTGTCCTACAGTCATCCTCTCCCCTGAAATGGCTGATAACAGGGGGCAATAGACTGTATTCTCCTGTCCTACAGTCATCCTCTCCCCTGATATGGCTGATAACAGGGAGCAATAGACTGTATTCTCCTGTCCTACAGTCATCCTCTCCCCTGAAATGGCTGATAACAGGGAGCAATAGACTGTATTCTCCTGTCCTATAGTCATCCTCTCCCCTGAAATGGCTGATAACAGGGAGCAATAGACTGTATTCTCCTGTCCTACAGTCATCCTCTCCCCTGAAATGGCTGATAACAGGGGACAATAGACTGTATTCTCCTGTCCTACAGTCATCCTCCCCCTGAAATGGCTGATAACAGGGAGCAATAGACTGTATTCTCCTGTCCTACAGTCATCCTCTCCCTGAAATGGCTGATAACAGGGGGCAATAGACTGTATTCTCCTGTCCTACAGTCATCCTCTCCCCTGAAATGGCTGATAACAGGGAGCAATAGACTGTATTCTCCTGTCCTACAGTCATCCTCTCCTCTGATATGGCTGATAACAGGGAGCAATAGACTGTATTCTCCTGTCCTACAGTCATCCTTTCCCCTGAAATGGCTGATAACAGGGGGCAATAGACTGTATTCTCCTGTCCTACAGTCATCCTCTCCCCTGAAATGGCTGATAACAGGGGACAATAGACTGTATTCTCCTGTCCTACAGTCATCCTCCCCCTGAAATGGCTGATAACAGGGAGCAATAGACTGTATTCTCCTGTCCTACAGTCATCCTCTCCCTGAAATGGCTGATAACAGGGAGCAATAGACTGTATTCTCCTGTCCTACAGTCATCCTCTCCTCTGATATGGCTGATAACAGGGAGCAATAGACTGTATTCTCCTGTCCTACAGTCATCCTTTCCCCTGAAATGGCTGATAACAGGGGGCAATAGACTGTATTCTCCTGTCCTACAGTCATCCTCTCCCCTGAAATGGCTGATAACAGGAGGCAATAGACTGTATTCTCCTGTCTTACAGTCACCCTCTTCCCTGAAATGGCTGATAAGTAATAGACTGTAACTCTTTTTATTATGAAATTGATTTAAAACATTACAAAAAGTAAAAACAAAGTAAAACATAACCATATAATAATTACATAAAAATATAATTTGAACCATATGTTTCCTTCCAGCCAGTCCATACCTCCTACATATACCACACACCTCTCATCTCCGACACACATAATATATACACTATATACATATAATATACCATATACACATCCATCACCATCCACCATCTAAATTCACATGAAAAATTGTTCAAGCTCTGTCCCCAGCCTTTTAGTTCATCCCCAGGTCAGGATGAGGCCAAAACAGTCCATGCAAACACTATCCCCATCACCAGAAGTCCCCCACCCAACCTAACTAACACCCAAAGTATAATATAATATTAACAATATATACAATAGAAAATATCATCTACAATATTTACAATAATCACTTACCACAAACCCTAAACACTGACTTTTCAGTCAGTGCACACACCAGGCCCAGGTTCGGCTCCTGGAAGCCCTTTTTTCTTCTCATAATTTCATTGCAAAACAAAAAGTTAGTAGTGTAAGATCAGCCGATCACCGGGAGGAACTGGAGGACTATTCAGCTAAGGCACCCCAAAGCAAATACCCCTCCAAAGACGGGAGGCTCTGGCAGCACCCAGCCTTCCACGCGCCAGAGAGCGAACCTTCACCAGGTCACCAAGGATGCTCCTACATACCTCTTTCTCAGGGAGGGTTTTATGACGCGTCGAGACTAGACACCTCGTGTTCCACGTGTGGTACCTAACCACTACACTAAGAAAGAAATACAGTGGTCCCTACCACCCAGGTCTCTGAACGCCCTGTAGACCCACTCTGCATAGGCTAGAGCAGCCAGCCGAGGCCAACTGATGGAAGCCCCACTCTTCCTGAAGCAGGAAGTTGTCCATGTTCTCCTGCACTTCACCACACTCCTCCCGGGGTCAACCCCTTTCCTCGGGTTTCCTGTTTTTCAGATTGCCCCTCACATACAGCTTACCATGGAAGCAGCGCCAAGTGAAATCCCCAAATTTCATAGGGATCCTTACTGAATTCAAAAGCAATAACCCTACCTCCAGATCCCGACCTGGGCAATCCCTGAGGCCCAGCGGAACCTGGAAATGAGAAGACAGGACCCTACTGTCAAGCAGTCTCCTCGACATGGTCCTAAGTCAGGGCAGCGTAAGTCGGGAGATGCCCATGTGGTGTACGGAGATCCTTCACTCGCCCACCTGTCTCCCATTCCTGGAAGAAGGGCTGAAATCATCCTTTACAAGAGACTACCCACAAAGGAGCCCTCTCTTTCCAGAGGTTTGCGATATTTGCTTTAAGAAAGGTATTCAGCAAGAATACCACTGGGTTGACCATACCCAACCCGCCTTCTGATCTCCCTCCTAATTAGGTTCAGTCTGTTCCCCATAAGAGCTGAAAAAACAGACTGTAAACCCACAGCCTGCTTCCCAATTTGTCTGATGATAATCATCAGGGCCAAATTCAATGCCTAGAATCCTTTCCCTACCCTGGAGTTCTGGGATGGTGCCCTGAGACTAAAATCAGGATCTCCTCCTCCCAGCCAGAGAGTTTAACATTTCTCCTGGTTGACCCTGGACCCGGAAGCCTCCAAGTAGCAATTTTCCTCTGACATCACCCATCCCACCTCTTCTTGCAAAGAGGTAAAGACAGTGAAATCATCGGCATACGCCGCCACTCTCAGAGACAGGCCCTGCCCCGCCAGGTCCATCCCAACCCCTGCCAATGGTCCACAATCTATCCTTCTAGGGAAAGGGTCAATTGCGAACACGTACAACAAAGGGCTTAAAGGACATCCCTGACGAACACCGGAACCCACCTTAAAAGAGCGGCCAATTCAACCTTTCACCAACGGGAAACTCTCTGCCCCCGTATACAAAGTTTGTAGCCAGCTAACAAACCTCTGTGGCAGGTCGTACTTCAAAAGGACGGACCACAGATACTCATGAGCAACCCAGTCAAAAGCCTTAGCCTGATCCAAAGATAGCAGGTACATCTTTCAAAGACCCGCCCTGCACTGCTCGACGGCCTCCAGGACACTAAAGACCGTTGCTTAAAGCGCTCCAACTAGGAACAGAACAGTGCTGAGTCCCCGAGAGGAGACATGGCTCAAGTTTCACCAGATGACTGAACAGTATCTTGGCCAGAATCTTCCTATTCGTATTCAATACGGCACGGATATTTTCCCTTTGATCGAAAAATCAGGGCCAACCCCCTTATTGACTTTGGCAGAGTGCCAAAGGATAGATACTCATTTAATACCTCAGTCAAGGGGGGGACCAAAAGGTCCTTAAAGGTCTTCTATCATTTGGATGTTAAGCCATCCAGACCTACCTGCCGATTTCTTGAGCTGAAGCCCCTCAATGGCCAGTCTCACTTCCTCTTCCCTGATTGGCTCTACCAAAACATCAAGAGAAAAATCACCTCTTGGCTCAGGGTAAATTTCAGCCAATAAAGCCGACATCTGACCCCGATCCAGTTCCTTCTTACCCAAAAGATTTGAGTAAAAGGATCTGACGACTTCCAAGATACTTGGACCTCTTCAGGGATCCAATACTTTCAATCAGTCCAGCCACATACTTACAACTCACAGCCATCCTACAGTTTCTGCAAGGGTCGTGTGAGCGGTACTTGCCGAAATCCCTTTCAAAAACTAAAGATGCGTGCCTATCATACTGACATCTCATGAGCAAAGATTTCACACGAGAGATATCCTCAGGGCCTGGTACAAACGATATTTGTCCAGACTCCTGAGGCTAGAGAGCTTATGGAAGAAACCCGCAACCCGATGTTTGAACATCTCCCACCACTCCGACTTACTACTGCAAAGGTCCATTAAAGGTCCGTGACTCTGCAGAAAGTCTTCAAAAGACTGTTTTATCTCCGCATCTTCCAGGAGTGCTGAAATCAGCTTCCACAGACCTCTACCCAGCTAAGGAGTCTCTGCAACATTCAGAGAGAACATAATCAAAACGTGATCGGAGAACTCCACTTCCAGAGCCGTTAAGGCCAAAAAGAGAGGGTTTTATTTGAAAGAGGAATCCATCTATTCTAGACCTGACCTGACTACCTCTAAAGTAAGTGAACACCTCATGGCCTGGTGTGTGCCGGATGTAGACATCCACCAGGCGAGCCTCACTACTATGCTATTCAGAGCGATCTCATCGTAAGACAGCTTCTGGAACTTCCCCTATTCTAGACTCTAGTAACATTATTAAAGTCCCCTCCAAAGACCACCTGTCGGCTTTTAAAAAGAAAGGGCTTGATTCTCGTAAGAAGACACTTACGGTCCCACTTAGTCTGAGGACCGTAGATGTTAATGAGCCGAAGCTCCTGTCCTCTCATGAGAACATCCAGGATCAGACACCGCCCCATTTCTAGCTCGATTACCCGTCTGCATTTAACTCTTTTGGTGGTTTTAAAAAGGACTGCCACCCCGCTATATGGCAGCAAAAGAGACCAATATGATGGCCCTAGCCACCATTCCCGCTTGGCTTTATGAAGATCTGCCAAGCTTGACAGCCTGGTCTCTTGCAAAAAAAAAACATCATCTTCAACCCGGCTGAAAAAATCAAAGGCCATAAATCTTGCCGTATCTGACTTTATGCTGGCAACATTAATACTCGCCAGTGTCAATGGGGTAAGTGCTGTCATCCTTGGTGATCGAACTAGATAGCCTTCTTCTTACCACCCCCACCACCTTAAAGGATGAAAATGACACCCTGTCCTCCTGTCTTTTCAGACAAGCAAAGGTATCCATGACATCTTTGCCTGCTGGCCATGGTTTAGCCCCCTCCCTTAAGGGCATTACACCCTCTGAGGCAGGAGATTCGGCGCCCCCTGGAGGAGCCTCCTCTACGCCCTTCGGTACCCTGCCCTCCCACTCATCCTCTGAAGAGGAGGGAGAGATGTTATGAAGGCCATGATACCGCTTGGAAAGATCAAAAAGAGGAGAGACAGTCGAGCCTTCCTCTGGTACTTGGTCCAAGGTGAGAGGTACAGATGGATGCCACTCTAGAGAGGGGCTACCTTTCTCCTTCCTCTTCTTTTTTCTACAAAGAAAAAATGTGGGGGATTCAGTCAGCACAACCTTGTATGTAGGTGCACATCGCTATGGCAAAATACATATACAAACGCAAAAACACAAATGCAATAGCACTCTGCAACCAGCACTCTGCCCTGCCTCTATGCTAGATGTCGAATGAGGCACTGGTGTACATTTTGGCCAAAGCGTAATCCGATGAAAGCTGTCACGGCACCGGACGGGGTTAAAAGCAGAGTGTGCCTGGCGTGCATGCTGTGCCTGCGCTCCCTGGACTTTGTGTGGCTATCATGGCCCATAAACAGGTAGGAACTAGTGTTAGGGACCACTCATAGAGGCGACCTTGAAGTGGTGAGTGGCTTATTACGCTTTGGCCAAAATGTACACCAGTGCCTCATTCGACATCCAGCATAGAGGCAGGGCAGAGTGCTGGTTGCAGAGTGCTGGTTGCATTTGTGTTTTTGCGTTTGTATATGTATTTCGCCATAGCGATGTGCACCTGCATACAGGGTTGTGCTGACTGAATCCCCCACATTTTTTCTTTGTAGTATATATTGGAGGCGTGGCGATCTCCATGCAGTCATGCACACCTGACCAGTTAGTCTGCCCTGGAGGCTGGTTTTAAAGTCAGTATAAAACTGAGTCTACTTTTACAGCGCCTACCAGTAGCCATTTGGCTCCAGGAGAAGTATATAGTGGGCTCAGCATGCATGTTGGTACTTGCATCACTGGATCCGATGAAAGCTGTCACGGCACCGGACGGGGTTAAAAGCAGAGTGTGCCTGGCGTGCATGCTGTGCATGCGCTCCCTGGACTTTGTGTGGCTATCATGGCCCATAAACAGGTAGGAACTAGTGTTAGGGACCACTCATAGAGGCGACCTTGACGTGGTGAGTGGCTCATTACGCTTTGGCCAAAATGTACACCAGTGCCTCATTCGACATCCAGCATAGAGGCAGGGCAGAGTGCTGGTTGCAGAGTGCTCTTCTTTTTTCTCCCTGCACCCTGCTTTTTATGCTTTCCATCTAGCCTGATCTTCGAAGGCGACACCTTCTTGCTTTTCTTCCCAGGACCCTCTCCACTGTTCCCTTCACCGGCCGACTCACCCGCCGCCTTCAGGACAGTGTTGGCGAAAGAGCGTGGACAGTGGCTACATGGGTGACTGAGGTCACCACACAGGTTACACCAAATCCTGTCACAAGATGCAGCAAGATGATCCACCGCCCCGCACACTTGCGAATCTCCCACTGTGAGCTGAAGTGCGTGGGGCTGCCGCACTTGTAGTAGACCTTCGACTGTCCCCAGTAAAAGATCAAAATCCTGTCTCTCCCAAAAAAGGTTGAGGAGGAAATGTGGGTGACAGAATTGTCTTGAACCTTCAACTTCACCATGAAGGTCCAAACCCCAGACCCAAATACCATATTCGTCCAGATTCTTCAGAGAGGACGGATCAATTTCACCATATCTACTTAGCCACCGCATGATATCAACACAAGAGAGTGACTCGTTATTGGTGAGCAAGGTCCCTCTCTTGATGGCATTTTGGGGGGTTATCGCCTGTACGGCAAAATCCAGCCACTCTGGACCATGCTTTGCTAGCTTGTATGTATGACCAGAAGAGTTCAAGCCCCTCTGGCCTAACAAAGCTAACAGCAAACATAGTAGTGCCATAGGGATGGATCAGGGCAAAGATATCCTTTGCCACGAAGCCCATCTCGAGGAGGAGCTCGGCCACCTTCCCCCTAGCGGGACATGCCTTATTGCCCCTCCATCGGAGACGGACAATGTTCCTACGGCCACCACCTGGTCCAGTTCTGGGCAGAGACCAAGACCATACAGTCTCTCCCATCCTTTGCTCTCGGAAGGCAGAGATCCCGTGTCTGTCTGTCCAAAAGAACAAATCGATCTGCTCACCCTCTACTGAATCTTTCCCTTATCTAAGCGCCTCTAGGAGGCGTCGTTGCAAGTCACTGTGACCAGAACCAGCAAGCAAACATGTATCGGCAGACCCCAGAGCGGCAACACTTGCATAGCTCCTTTTAAGAGCCGTTGCCACTGCTGGGGGCCAGATGGACCAGATCCTGCCTCACTAACCTCCATCTCCACCTCCTCTCGTGCAGTCCTATCACCATCATCCACACCTCCAGCCGCTGCAGTCACACATACCACACCATTCACACTGCCTGCGACTTTGGCTGCGGTTTTTGCAGGTCTCACACCCTTCACTCCATCACCATAGTGTTGCCAGTTAACCCTTTCTGGGCCATAACAGCACTATGACCTCACCCACCTCCTCAGAAGCCTTGCTGCTTTTACAGCAGCCAAAACTTCTTCAGAGTCCTCATTTCTGTGGACCCGCTCAGATCGCCTGGTGACTCTTAGCGCTTCTTGTGCTGGTCCCGGTGTTCCTCTGCTCTCCTCTGGCCCAGACCCGGGGTGGGGGGGGTAGTGGACTGAGGATCCATGCCCCAGAACCCTACCCTTCCCTGGGGAAAGGAAGGCAGAATCCTGGGCTGAAATGATGGAAGTTCCTCCTCTCAGGTTCTCATTCAGGTGGTCAACTGCAGTGCGACCGACCATACCCAGGATTGGATTCTCCTGTCCTACAGTCATCCTCTCCCCGGCCCACCGCAACCCTCACCTTACATAATTATCAGAGGCTGGACTCATAGGGAAAGCATGGCATGACACTACCGTGGAGACACTACAGAGCTGGCACTCTTATGAGGGTTTTGACTAAAATTCCTTATGGCCACCATGGCTGACACTGTTATAGAGGGACTTCACTCTTGTGGAGGGGTCTTATGACCACTATGGATGACAATATTATAGGGGGAGCTGTGGCTAACATTGTGGGGGTCTAGTCACCTTTACTGTTACAGGGGCACTGTGCCTGTTAGGATTATGCTAATACTATGGCTGGCACTATAATAGGAGAACTGTAGATGATATTGTTATGGGGGCACTGTGAATGTCACTGTTATGAGGGCACTGTCAATGTTATGGGGGGCACTGTGGCTGACACTATTATGGGGGTGCTGTGGTTGTTGAGACAAAGAACTATCATGGTCATTTGCCGTGATCTGATGCCAAACTCTACACCAGGTAAATCTTCACAGTTCCTCTCCTGTAGACGAGACCCCCGGTATGGAGACCCTCATATTTGCGGGGTGAAGGGCACATTGTTTCTGGACGCCCCTGAAGGACTCACCACCAGTGATGGATTTCAGAAGGTAAATTTCCATATAATCACCGTCCAGAGAGGGATCTTCAGAACCCATCACAGGGGGAGCGACGCGTTACCTGCTGAAATACTCTGATGGAGGAGCGGGTGTCAAAGCCACGTGGGTGTCACACTTACCGATGCCCGTCCCCCGCCCAGCGCTGGTACAGCGCCCGTAGATGAGGAGCAGAACGTGGTGAGCACGCAGGGCCGGCATTCCACGCTGTCATGTTCATCCCGACTAGTAGTAAGGCTGAAGATCAGCCTGTGTTTGTGGGAGGGGCGAAGGAGACCTATATAGCGCCGCCTCGCTCTCCCATCATGGACGCCGCGCTCTACCGTGACATCTCTGCACTTCCGGTTTCAGTGCCGACGCTGCCGCTTACCCTCGCTGCTGCTGCTCGTGCTCGTTCCTGCTCGTTCCTGCCTCCGGTCGGAAGTTCTCTACCCTCCCGAACCGCGCTCCCCTGGTAAGCGAAGCGGCGCCTTGAGCTGCTCCCTGTCCTGGGAGCCTCGGCGCCGCGCTCTTCAAATGATTCCACATGTCTGCCTGCTGGCCCCACCTCCCGCACTAGGTCTCCAGGCAACGCCGACGCTTCCACATGTCTGCCTGCTGGCCCCACCTCCCGCACTGGTCTCCAGGCAACGCCGACGCTCGGGTCCCCATTACGCCTATACCCCTGGCACTGGGAACCCGACAGCCATGGCTTAGTATCCGGCATATTTTTAGCCTAAATTAATAAAAACTGCGGTTTCAAGTCATAATCTGCATCAACACAATGCCCTGGAAAACAAGAATCAAACACTGCTATTCGGCCTCAGTAAAGCAGTACAAAAATAATAATAAAAATAAATAAATAAATAAATAAATAAAAACCCTCTCTCCAGGTACAGAGCAGGTGCACAGACGCTTAAATTTCACCTTCACGTCAGTGTCTGCCACACGGCAGATTCATGTCAAATTGTCCGCCACGCTATTGTCTGCCACGCAGCAGCTTCATGTCAATTTTGTCTGTTTCATTCACGCTATTGTCTGCCACGCAGCAGATTCATGTCAATTTTGTCTTTTCCTTAGATTCATTCACGCTATTGTCTGCCACGCAGCAGATCTATGTCAATTTTTCCCTAGGTTCATCCACGCCATCGTCTGCCACGCAGCAGCTTCATGTCAATTTGGTCTGTTTCATTCACGCTATTTTCTGCCACGCAGCAGATTCATGTCAATTTTGTCTTTTCCTTAGGTTCATCCACGCCATTGTCTGCCACGCAGCAGATTCATGTCAATTTTTCCTTAGGTTCATCCACGCTATTGTCTGCCACGCAGCAGATTCATGTCAAAATTTGTCTTTTCCTTAGGTTCATCCACGCTATTGTCTGCCACGCAGCAGATTTATGTTAATTTGAATGTTTCTTTCACGTAATCATCTGCCACGCAGCAGATGCCTTTTCCGTCTCGTTCTCTTTCCCTGACACGTATTCAGGCTTCAGTTGTGGTCTGCCACGTAGCAGTCCACGTTAGTTTTCCTGACACGCATCAGGTTCATCCACCACCCTGACACGCATCAGGGACAGGTTCTCACGTCTCATTTGCACTTCCTGACACGCATCAGGTGCTGTCGCGGTCCTGCCACGCAGCAGATTCATGTCAATTTTTCCTTAGGTTCATTCACACTATTGTCTGCCACGCAGCAGATTTATGTCAATTTAAATGTTTCATTCACGTAATCATCTGCCACGCAGCAGATGCCCTTTCCGTCTCGTTTCTTTCCCTGACACGTATCAGGCTTCAGTTGTGGTCTGCCACGTAGCAGTCCACGTTAGTTTTCCTGACACGCATCAGGTTCATCCACCACCCTGACACGCATCAGGGACAGGTTCTCACGTCTCATTTGCACTTCCTGACACGCATCAGGTGCTGTCGCGGTCCTGCCACGCAGCAGATTCATGTAAATTTTTCCTTAGGTTCATTCACGCTATTGTCTGCCACGCAGCAGATTCATGTAAATTTTGTCTTTTCTTAGGTTCCTTCACGCTATTGTCGGCCACGCAGCAGATTTATGTCAATTTTTCCTTAGGTTCCTTCGCGCTATTGTCTGCCACGCAGCAGATTTATGTCAGTTTTCCTTAGGTTCATTCACGCTATTGGCTGCCACGTAGCAGATTCATGTCAATTTTTTCCTTAGGTTCATTCACGCTTTTTTCTGCCACGCAGCAGATTTATGTCAATTTAAATGTTTCATTCACGTAATCATCTGCCACGCAGCAGATGCCCTTTCCGTCTCGTTTCTTTCCCTGACACGTATCAGGCTTCAGTTGTGGTCTGCCACGTAGCAGTCCATGTTAGTTTTCCTGACACGCATCAGGTTCATCCACCACCCTGACACGCATCAGGGACAGGTTCTCACGTCTCATTTGCACTTCCTGACACGCATCAGGTGCTGTCGCGGTCCTGCCACGTAGCAGGTGCATCGGTCGCGCTACTCACTCGGCCCGTCCTAACCTAGTAAAAAAGAAAAGAGAGAAAAAAAAAAAAATAAAAAAAAAATATATATATAAGCACGCGGCAGATTCATGTATTTATTGGCCTCAGTCCAGAGACGCATCGGTCATTTGTCTGCCGCACGGCAGATTCATGTCATTGTTTTCCGGACACGCATCAGGTCATTTTATGCCACACAGCAGATTCATGCCTTTGATTGTCCTGATACGCATCAGGTTTTATCCGATCGTTTGTATGCCACGCAGCAGATTCATGTCATTTCTTTTTTTCCTGACGCGCATCAGGTTTTCATCCGGTCATTGCATGCCACAGCAGATTCATGCTTTTGATTGTCCTGATACGCATCAGGTTTCTATCTGGTCATTTGCATGCCACGCAGCAGATTCATGTCTTTTATTTTTTCTCCTGACACGCATCAGGTTCATTCGATATTTTGTCTGCCACGCAGCAGTTCATGTTCTATTTTCCTGACACGCATCAGGTTCATTTACCGCCCTGACACGCATCAGGGACAGGTTTTCTTTTATGTCATATTTCATATTCCTGACACGCATCATGTGCTTCTCCACGGTCCTGCCACGCAGCAGGTACATCAGTCGTCTGACACGCATCAGGCCGTTTCAGCCCGGTTGGACCCTGGTGCGCCTCAGGGGCACTTGCCACTAGCCACGCAGCTAGTTCATGAGCTCGACCACCTGACACGCATCAGGTCATTCGTTTCGCTCTCTGGCCTCACATGTATCAGGCACGGTTAAGTTAATTGACAACGCGCGCTCCCGCTTCCTGATCCACGTCAGGTTCTACTTTATCTCCAGCATCTCTCAAGCCTCATCCCATGTTTTTCCAGGGTCATCCCAGAGGTCTATTTGGTTCAAATTTCGCTTAGGCGATTTCATCCAGGTACCAGTCTCAGGTCCCTTTCATCCAGGTCGTTCCGGTTCCCCTGTTTCGTACGCCAAGTCCAGGTAATCTAAGTCAGCTCATCAGGTAATGCCAGATTCAAAAGAACAGCAGCAAGCCAGAGTCCCGTAGGAAACCAGTCACCGGGGCAATGTTCAGGGCCTTTTCCACCTCCCTAGACAATGATCCTTTCGGGCCATATAAAAGCATAGTGATCAAAGCAGCTATGTACCTCTGTTTTTACGGGTTCTTACGGCCCGGGGAATCCACCAGCTCTCCAGGACACGCAGGCCCCACTTTAGATCAATTAGCCTGGCAGCAGACGCATTGCACCCTATCACTCCACTTCACCAAAACTTCTCAAGTGGGACCGCCAGTCAAAATACGCTGCTACCAGACCTTCAATGACGGGTGCCAGGCTGCCGTGTTCAAAAGCTATTCGCCACTGCAAAAGATCCCGCGCCGGGCAGCCCTCTTTTCCCTTTCAACTCCAAACATCTCACGGCGTCACAGTTCGTTCACCACATCAGAATCTTAGCTTCCGGACTAGGGTTCGATGCCAAGGCCATTTCGGGACATTCATTCCGCATAGGGGCGGCATCCGCAGCGTCAAGTCATGGGGTCCCAGCGCTCGTCATCCAGGAGATGGGCGGATGGCAGTCTTCCTGTTTTGCGCACTGCGTTCCGAACCCGCAGGTTGAGATTGCCGGAGCCTTCACCAGCTTAGCTTTATGAGTTCCGCATTAATCTTTCCTACCCGATTGATTTTTGCCCCTCATTTAGCTCGCACACGGCCATGGCTTCCGGCACACCTCAGCCATTGATAGTTGACAATCAGTCACCCCTCCCCAACTCAGTTGTCCACTCTGCTCCCACCGTAGCCAGGACCACAAGTAGTAAGGCTGAAGATCAGCCTGTGTTTGTGGGAGGGGCGAAGGAGACCTATATAGCGCCGCCTCGCTCTCCCATCATGGACGCCGCGCTCTACCCCTCCCACCCTTCCCCTTTCTTCACCTCTCTCACCATCAGGCTTGCCCCTCATTTAGCTCGCACACGGCCATGGCTTCCGGCACACCTCAGCCATTGATAGTTGACAATCAGTCACCCCTCCCCAACTCAGTTGTCCACTCTGCTCCCACCGTAGCCAGGACCACAACTGTAATTATCCTCACAAATCAAGCAAAAGGGAGTGCGGCTGCCGAGCGGAGATGTGACAGGCGGCAGACGCGGCGTCCGGCCCTGCGATTGGCGACTTCGTGATCAGAGACGGCGCGGCAGACGCTTATTGCTAATCTATCAGATGGATTGATATTCTCACCAGGATCTCAGATGGAATCTCCATTCATCCGGACGACAAGAAGAGAGGAAGCGTCTCCAATGTGTGCAGTGAGCGGCGAGCGCTCAGCCTCCTTCACTGCGCGAGGGGCGACACCCTGATCCATGTACAGCAGCCATTAACCCCTCAGATCACTGCCAGGACACGTGCGGGGGTGACCAAAGATAAATCCTTGGAGAAGGAAAACCTACGCACTTTGCTAATATAATTTCTGTTCCAATTTGTTGCAGTTTTCAATATCTCTGTTTAATGTCAGTGAATAGACACAACCAGAGGATAAAAAGCTATCTAATATTAAATTTGATCACACAGCTCTGTTTAGTGAAAACCATTTTCTGCGTGTTCCGAATAGTAAGTGCAGCTCTGGAGTATAATACAGGATGTAACTCAGGATCAGTACAGGATAAGTAATGTATGTACACAGTGACTGCACCAGCAGAATAGTGAGTGCAGCTCTGGAGTATAATACAGGATGTATCTCAGGATCAGTACAGGATAAGTAATGTATGTACACAGTGACTGCACCAGCAGAATAGTGAGTGCAGCTCTGGAGTATAATACAGGATGTAACTCAGGATCAGTACAGGATAAGTAATGTATGTACACAGTGACTGCACCAGCAGAATAGTGAGTGCAGCTCTGGAGTATAATACAGGATGTAACTCAGGATCAGTACAGGATAAGTAATGTATGTACACAGTGACTGCACCAGCAGAATAGTGAGTGCAGCTCTGGAGTATAATACAGGATGTAACTCAGGATCAGTACAGGATAAGTAATGTATGTACACAGTGACTGCACCAGCAGAATAGTGAGTGCAGCTCTGGAGTATAATACAGGATGTAACTCAGGATCAGTACAGGATAAGTAATGTATGTACACAGTGACTGCACCAGCAGAATAGTGAGTGCAGCTCTGGAGTATAATACAGGATGTAACTCAGGATCAGTACAGGATAAGTAATGTGTGTACACAGTGACTCCACCAGCAGAATAGTGAGTGCAGCTCTGGAGTATAATACAGGATGTAACTCAGGATCAGTTCAGGATAAGTAATGTATGTACACAGTGACTGCACCAGCAGAATAGTGAGTGCAGCTCTGGAGTATAATACAGGATGTAACTCAGGATCAGTACAGGATAAGTAATGTATGTACACAGTGACTGCACCAGCAGAATAGTGAGTGCAGCTCTGGAGTATAATACAGGATGTAACCGAGGATCAGTACAGGATAAGTAATGTATGTACACAGTGACTGCACCAGCAGAATAGTGAGTGCAGCTCTGGAGTATAATACAGGATGTAACACAGGATCAGTACAGGATAAGTAATGTAATGTTTGTACACAGTGACTCCACCAGCAGAATAGTGAGTGCAGCTCTGGAGTATAATACAGGATGTAACTCCGGATCATTACAGGATAAGTAATGTATGTACACAGTGACTCCACCAGCAGAATAGTGAGTGCAGCTCTGGAGTATAATGCAGGATGTAACTCAGGATCAGTATAGGATAAGTAATGTAATGTATGTACACAGTGACTGCACCAGCAGAATAGTGAGTGCTGCTCTGGAGTATAATACAGGATAAGTAATGTCTTGTGATATGTTACGGTACATTTCTCACATTTGGATTCTATAGTTTTGTGTTTTAGTCACAAGGAAGATACTGATATTAACCTGATGCAAGGACTCCTCCTAATGAATCAGTTATGGCGGCTGACCCCCCCCCCCCCCCCCCCCCCCCCACCCCCCCACGCTGCTTGCAGTCACTATCTGAGGTTCTGAACTCCTATTACTGCACATTGTCACCTTCTCATCATTACCTGCAGAAAATCTCTGAAAGGTGTGAAAACGTAAGCAAAACTACAGCTGTGCTGAGTATCAGATGATGTGCTGGAGACGGTGTGGGGTCCCCCGTGTACTCACATTGCTGGGGGTCTAGGTGAATTCAGACAGGAACACCAGTGACACGTTCCCACTAACCCTAAAATCTGGCGTGACATATTATACAATGAAACCAGAGGCGGCTCCACAAACTGCACTGCCGTCCAGAACTGACTGATTGTTCTGGTGAGAAGGGCTCTCGGAGCTCTCCGCTTCTTACTGGTGTTCTTAAAGGGGAACTGCGCCTATTGATCCTCCAGTCACATCCAGAGCTGCACTCACCACCTTGCTCTTGCATCTCCTGATTCCCAATGTGAAACCTGTGGCAGCCCCTTCTGCAATGTTTGCCTCTGGGACCATCCTACGGCAGCCCCCGAGTACGACACCTACCTCCGCATGTCTCATAGCCCCGCCCCTGTGTATATTATCCTCCAGTCACATCCAGAGCTACAGTAAGGCCACGTGGTGAGCGCGATGATGTCAGCGCAGGTCCTTTTGCAGGTCCTGCAAGAAGAAGAAAGAAGACGATAACGGCTTTGCGATCAAGTGGATGAGGTGAGTAATTTTTTTATAATTATTTTTTAACCCTCAAGGGACATTTTACTTAGCATTCTGTATTAAAGAAAATAATAAAATAAATGGACTTTAATGGGGTCCCGGGGCTCATCCCTATTTATTCACATCATCACCTAGCAACCATCCGTGAAAATCGCATTTCATCCGCACTTGCTTGCAGATGCTTGCGATTTTCAAGCAGCCCCACTCACTTCTATGGGGCCTGCGTTGCATGAAAAACGCAGAATATAGAGCATGCTGCGATTTTTACGCAACGCACAAGTGATGGGTGAAAATCACCGCTCATGTGCACAGCCCCATAGAAATGAATGGGTTCGGATTCAGTGCGGGTGCAATGCGTTCACCTCACGCATTGCACCTGCGCGGAAAACTCGCTCATGTGAAAGGGGCCTTAATGCCCTCACACAGCAGTTCCCCTCTTAATGCCCCCACATAATTGTGCCCCCTTATTACCCTCACACAGCATTGCTCCCCCTTAATGCACCCACACAGTAGTGCTATCCCCTAATGCACCCACACAGTAGTGCCCCCCTTAATGCCCTCACATAGTTATGCCCCCTTATTACCCCCACACAGTAGTGTTTCCCCTTAATGCCCTCATACAGAAGTGTTTCCCCTTAATGCACCCACACAGCAGTGTTCCCCCTTAATGCCCTCACATAATTGTGCCCCCTTATTACCTCCACACAGCAGTGCTCCCCCATCATCTATATACCAGCGTCAGGGGTCATCACAGGGAGGAGGTATATGAGGAGAGGACTAAAACTCCCAGCATGTCCAGGCTATTATGTGATATCAGAGGACATTACAGGAGGAGATATGAGGAGAGAACTACAACTCCCTGCATTTCCCTCTTACATTGAATCCATGCTTATTTAGTTTCTCCTACACACAAGGTTGGGCCCCTTCATGTTATAGGATGTCATCACAGGTCCTTCACCACCTCTTCCTCTCTCCACAGCTCAGCTCCGCCCATCCTGCACTGATCACATGATGGTGATGTCATCACAGGTCCTTCACCACCTCTTTCTCTCTCCACAGCTCAGCTCCGCCCATCCTGCACTGATCACATGATGGTGATGTCATCACAGGTCCTTCTGCACCTCTTCGCCTCTGCCGAGCTCCGCCCCTTCTGCACTGATCATATGACGGTGATGTCCTTCATCACCTCTCCACTGCTGAGCTCCGCCCATCCTGCACTGATTACATGGTGATGTCATTACAGCTCCTTCAGCATCTTGCTAATGACTGTTATCAGTCATTAGTGGAGCCCTCTCACCACATATATATACAGTCTGGCAGTAGAGACTCAGGACTAAAGATCCATACCTCCCCCCGCCTCTACTGCCCCCAAAGCAGTCACTACTACTACCCCAATAGGCCAGACATTGCAGGCCACGCCCCAATTCCGCAAAGCCATGCACCTGACTCCACTAAGCCATGCGCCTCACTGCCAGCAAAATAAAAGTACTTGAAGAAGTGAAGGTGAGTACTTTCATACTAGCGTTAGAAGAATCTGGAAATCCGTATGCAAACGGATATCTTTATTTTCCGTCTTTCCGGTATCATCTGGAATAACAGATCCAGTATTTAATTTTTTCGAAGCTTGAAAGAACTGCGCATATGCAGACCGGAAAACCGTATCCGGCGATGAGGCAATTTCAGGAACACTTGGTACCGGATCCGGCAAGTGCGGTAGTGTTCCAGGATTTTGGCTGGAAAAAATACAGCAGGTAAAATATGGTACAAGGGACGGAAGACATCCTGATGCATACTAAACAGATTGCTTTCCATTTAGAATACATTGGGACAAAACTGAAGCGTTTTTTCCGGTATTGAGACCCTTTACCGGATTTCAATACCGGAAAAGAATAACGCTAGTGTGAAAGTACCCTGAGCTGTGCAGCGCCGGGGTGCCCCTCAGTCACAGAGCGACATGTCCTCCGGCTGTAGTCTATAGCTTCTGTCTGAGCATGGAGCCACTGGAGAGGAGGACACCCATTGTCCGTCCAGACCCTGCATCGGACAGAGGACACTGAGCCAGGACAACGGACAGAGGACACAGAGTCAGGACAGAGGACAGGGAGCCAGGACACCGGGCAGAGGACAGGGAGCCAGGACAGAGGACAGGGAGCCAGGCCACCAGACAGAGGACACTAAGCCAGGACAACGGACTGAGGACACGGAGCCAGGACACCAGGCAGAGGACAGGGAGCCAGGACAGAGGACAGGGAGCCAGGACACCAGACAGAGGACAGGGAGTCAGGACACCAGTCAGAGGACAGGGAGCCAGGACAGAGGACAGGGAGCCAGGACACCAGACAGAGGACAGGGAGTCAAGACACCAGACAGAGGACAGGGAGCCAGGACACCAGACAGAGGACAAGGAGCCAGGAGACCAGACAGAGGACAGGGAGCCAGGACACCAGACAGAGGACAGGGAGCCAGGACAGAGGACAGGGAGCCAGGACACCAGACAGAGGACAGGGAGTCAAGACACCAGACAGAGGACAGGGAGTCAAGACACCAGACAGAGGACAGGGAGCCAGGACACCAAATAGAGGACAGGGAGCCAGGACACCGGGCAGAGGACAGGGAGCCAGGACAGAGGACAGGGAGCCAGGCCACCAGACAGAGGACACTAAGCCAGGACAACGGACAGAGGACACGGAGCCAGGACACCAGGCAGAGGACAGGGAGCCAGGACAGAGGACAGGGAGCCAGGACACCAGACAGAGGACAGGGAGTCAAGACACCAGACAGAGGACAGGCAGTCAAGACACCAGACAGAGGACAGGGAGCCAGGACAGAGGACAGGGAGCCAGGACACCAGACAGAGGACAGGGTGCCAGGACAGAGGACAGGGAGTCAAGACACCAGACAGAGGACAGGGAGCCAGGACAGAGGACAGGGAGTCATGACACCAGACAGAGGACACGGAGCCAGGACATTGGACAGAGGACACGGAGCCAGGACATCTGACAGAGGACAGGGAGCCAAGACACTGGACAGAGGACAGGGAGCCAGGACACTGGACAGAGGACACGGAGCCAGGACTCTGGACAGAGGACACGGAGCCTGGACAGAGGACAGGGAGCCAGGACAGCGGACTGTGCGGCCTAAAGCCAGACGTCCGGCCGTCATCGTCTGCCCCTGCAACACCGTCTGCCCCTGCAGTATAAGGTGTGCGGATCTCATCTTCAGGGGGCGGGGCTGTGACAGGGGGCAGGTTGTCAGCAGTAATAGATGAATAGATGTTCCTGTAGTATAAATCTATCTATGTATCTCATATTTATCTATTTATCTATTTCATTTCTATTATCTATCTATCTATCTATCTATCTATTTCATATCTATCTATCCTCAACCTGCCTCTGTCCTTTTCTGTTCCCTCAGCCAGAGAAGTATTATATGCTGTGGTCTCAGCTCCACTATACAGCGAGGATGAGCTACTAGAGGACAGTCAGCAGCTACTGCCCAGCCAAGATGTGGAGGAGACATCCGCCACTTCCTCCGGTAGGCGGGCAAATAGTGATGAGGAGAGTGGCGTGGGAGCTGGTGTTGCGAGCGGCGAGGCTCCTGACCCAGAGACCGTTGAGGAGGACATCAGTGATGTGCAGACTTTACTCAATGATGATGATGAAGCCAATCGCAATTGGGAGCCGGGTGACGAAGAGGCTTCATCATCATCGGGAGAAGAGGGTGGCAGCTTGCACGTGAGGCAGCAGTGGAGCCAGCAAGTCAGTAGTGTGGCTGTCGGGATTCGAACCCGTGACCATCCACATCCCAGGCGGTAGCCCTGCTTACTAGGCTACCGTCCTCTCTGGACATTCCTCCCTGAAGCCTATTAGTTAACCTCAGTCTTGCCAAGCCTTGCTCATTACCCTTGATTCCCCACACCTGGTACTTCCCTATTTAAGTCCAGCCCCTTGCACTCCAGTTTGCTGATTATTGAGCTCCTGAGCCTTGATCAAGCTTCTCCTCATCCGCTGCTCCTGCTACAACTGGAAGTCCACTGCTGACCAGGAATTGCCTACCGACTACTCTTCTGCTTGACCCTACCTACTGAACTGCTACCACCGTTGCCATCCGGATTGTCTGACTACGCTTACTGCCGCCTGCCCTGACCCACCGCCTGCCTACCGACTACTCTTCTGCTTGACCCTACCTACTGAACTGCTACCACCGTTGCCATCCGGATTGTCTGACTACGCTTACTGCCGCCTGCCCTGACCCACTGCCTGCCTACCGACTACGCCTCTGCCAGACTTCCTGCACCTACTACCTGCCTGCGGTCCTTGCCACTGGGCTCCACTCCTACCTCCAGCCAGCGGTCCTCTGACTCAGGTGAGCCTCAGTACAGGACTGTTACAGAATAATCAGCCACACTATGGAGTCCGCAATGGCCACTCTGCGTAAGCAGGTCTCCGAACTTCAGGATTTTGGTACTACATTTCAGGAGAAATTTGCCCAGCTCCAAGGCGTAGTCCAAAGCCAACAGAGGGAGATTATTGAACTACAGAGGCAACTCCTGGACGTTCGCGGCGCGCCCGCAGACACCCGCATGCCACTCCCATCAAGATTCAGCGGCGACAGACGCCAGTATCGGGGGTTTCTAAACCAATGCCGCATCTATTTTCAGATGTACCCGGCCCCCTTCACCACTGAGAAAAAGAAGGTGCTATTCGTGGTCAATCTCCTGACGGATGAAGCATTAGCATGGGCATCACCATACGTGGAGACTAACAGTCAGCTCCTGGACAACCTAAACAACTTTATCACCGCCATGAGCCAAGTCTTCGATGACCCCAACCGCTGTGCGACAGCCGAGGCGCGACTACATGGTCTGCGGCAAGGGAGACGCTCCGTCGCCGAATACACCGCCGAGTTTCGCCGTTGGGTCACGGACACCACCTGGAACCCAGCGGCACAGAGAAGCCAATTCCGGCGAGGCCTGTCAGAATTAATAAAGGACGAACTCGCCAGAGTTGAGGCCCCGGACGATCTGGATGACTTCATTCAGTTATGCATCCGGATAGATCAAAGACTCTCCGAGAGGAAGAAAGAAAGACTCTGGTCCTCGGACCACAGACCCACTTACTCCTTCTCTTCCACCGCCCAGCGCGACCCCCAGTCAGTAACTGAACCTATGCAGGTTGACGCTCTACGTAGGTCTCTATCCACAGCTGAGAAGGAGAGAAGGCTGGCCGAAAACCTCTGCCTCTACTGTGGGGAGCCGGGTCATTTTGCCATCAAATGTCCTCATAAGATCCGAAAGACTATTGCCGTCACGGAGCTAAAGGAGCAACCACAGACTCCAACCCCGCCAGCAGCCCCGGAAAATAACAACACGGCGGCTCATGGATCCCACTTCATCGTCCCCATCCTCATCGACATTGAGGGGCGACAACTCCCCTGTTCAGCGATGTTAGACTCCGGGGCGGGAGGCAACTTCATGGACCTAACCTTCGCCCGCGAAAAGAACATTCCACTGACAATCAAGGCAGCCCCCGTTGACCTGGAAACCGTCGACGGATCCCCACTCTCCTCGGGGCCGGCCACTCACGAGACCACCGAACTACAACTCCTCATTGAACCTGATCACCGTGAAAAGATCCACTTCTCTCTGATCGCCTCCCCGAAGTTCCCAGTGATCTTGGGCATCCCATGGTTGACCACCCACAACCCCTCGGTGGACTGGGAAACCCGCTGCATACGATTCCCATCCGAGTTCTGCACGCTAAATTGCTCCCACAAACCCGTCCTTCCACCCGAAGACACCACCATCTCAAAACTATCCGTCAAGGATCTGCTACCCCCTCAATACCGTGAGTTCCAGGATGTCTGCGACAAGAAAAACGCAGACAAGCTGCCACCACACCGACCCTATGACTGCCCTATAGAACTGTTGCCCGGGGCCGAAATACCCTTTGGCAGTATCTACTCCCTCTCAGAGCCTGAACTCAAGGCCCTGAAAGAGTACCTGGACGAGGACCTGAGGAAGGGGTTCATCCGGCCCTCCACCTCCCCCGCGGGAGCCCCCTTTTTCTTCGTAGAGAAAAAAGACTCCTCCCTGCGTCCCTGCATAGACTACAGAAAGCTTAATGACATAACCGTAAAAAACCGGTACCCACTCCCACTGATTTCCGAACTCCTTGAGAGACTCCGGGAAGCGAAGATCTTCACCAAACTCGACCTTCGAGGGGCCTACAACCTCGTCCGAATCCGCCCTGGGGACGAATGGAAGACCGCCTTCCGGACACGTTATGGTCATTTCGAGTACCTGGTCATGCCTTTCGGACTCTGCAATGCTCCCGCCACCTTCCAGCACTTCATTAACGACGTCCTCAGGGACATGCTGGATCTGTTTGTAGTCGTTTACCTGGACGACATCTTGATCTTCTCTGAAGACCTCGAGCAGCACCGCGAACACGTCCGCAGGGTACTGCAGAGACTCAGACAGAACTCTCTCTATATCAAGCTAGAGAAATGCGAGTTTGAGCGAACCACCACTCAGTTCCTCGGATACATCATCTCCCCAGAGGGCCTAAGTATGGACCCGGGGAAGGTCCAAGCTGTGATGAACTGGCCCATTCCGAAAAACGAGAAGGAGATACAAAGATTCATTGGCTTCGCCAACTTCTATCGGAAGTTTATCCGGAACTTCTCCAAGGTCATATCACCAATCACCCAACTCACCAAGAAGGCAGTCCCCTTCTCCTGGACACCCGAGGCCCAGGAGGCCTTCACCAAGTTGAAACTCCTCTTCACTTCTGCCCCAATCCTAATCCACCCGAACCCCGAGCTCCCATTTACAGTTGAAGTGGATGCATCAGACTCTGCGGTGGGGGCAGTTTTGTCACAACGGACAGGGGAGAGGATGCTATTACACCCGTGCGCCTATTTCTCCCGCCAGATGTCCCCCTCCGAGAAGAACTATGACATCGGGAACAAAGAACTGCTGGCGATCAAGGATGCCTTCTCCGAGTGGAGACACCTGCTGGAGGGAGCCACCAACCCCATAATTGTACTAACTGACCACAAGAACCTCGAGTTCATCCGCAGCGCTAAGAGACTCTCAGCCAGACAGGCCAGATGGAGCCTATTCTTTTCCCGCTTCAACTATCTCATCACCTATCGCCCTGGATCAAAAAACGGCAAGGCTGACGCCCTCTCCAGAATGTTTTCCGAGCCCTCACAGAGTAACAAGGGCCAAAATAACATCTTACCCGAGAGAAGGGTCGTAGGGGCCACCTACTCTAAAGAACTCCTGGGCACAATCAAAGAAGGATACGAAAATGACCCCTTCCTCGCCCACCCCACAAGGAATATCAGCCTTACGTTTAAGAACGGTCATTGGTTTCATCAGGACCTACAACTATATGTACCAGAAATCGCACGGCTCGAAGTGCTCAAATTCAACCATGACTCCAAGCTGGCCGGCCATTTTGGCATAAAGAAGACCCAGGAGCTTCTCTCCCGCTCCTTCTGGTGGCCAACATACAAGGAGGACATCAAGAGGTACATCTCCTCGTGCGCGGTCTGTGCCCGCAATAAGACTCTTCGTTCCTCCCCTGTGGGTCTGTTACAACCCCTCCCTATTCCCTCCCGCCCCTGGGGCTCGATCTCCATGGACTTTGTGGTAGACCTTCCTCCTTCAAAAGGGATGAACACTATCCTGGTCGTGGTCGACCGTCTCACCAAGATGGCCCATTTCATCCCCTACAAAGGCCTACCCACAGCCAAACAGACGGCCGATCTTATTCTCAGAGAGATCTTCAGGCTGCATGGGATCCCGGACGACGTGGTCTCCGACCGAGGCGTACAATTTGCCTCAAAGTTCTGGAAGAACTTCTGCCTGGCGCTCGGGGTTAAAGTGAACCTGTCCTCTGCTTTCCACCCTCAGTCAAACGGGCAGACGGAGAGAACTAATCAGACCCTAGAGCAATACCTACGCTGTTTCAGCTCCCACCTGCAGGATGACTGGCTGGATCATCTCCCCACGGCCGAGTTCGCCTACAACAATGCTGAGCACAGCTCAACCAAGCACAGCCCCTTCTTTGCTAACACAGGCTCGCACCCGGTGTTCATTCCCCACCTACCCGTCGCCTCCACCCTCCCAGCTGTGGCCGAACGCCTAACAACCCTACAGGAGGCACAAAAGAACATTATTGACAACCTCCAGCTTGCCCAGTGGCGCTTTAAACAGGGAGCAGACAGACGTCGCAAACCCACCCCGGGCTTCCATGTGGGAGACAAGGTGTGGCTGTCCACCAGGAACCTCAGATTGAAGGTCCCCTCCAAAAAATTTGCCCAAAGATACATGGGTCCGTTCCGGATCACTGCACAAATCAACGAGGTCACTTTCCGTCTCGACCTTCCGGACTCCATTAGGGTGCACCCTGTCTTCCATTGCTCTCTCCTCAAGCCATACGTGGAGAACACCTTCACAGGCCGCCACTCTCCCCCTCCACCACCCGTGAGGGTACAGGGTGAAGAAGAATTTGTTGTCGCAAAGATTCTCGACTCCAGGATCCACCGGGGAAGACTACAATACCTAATTGGGTGGAAGGGTTACCCTCCTGAGGATAACTCCTGGGAGCGAGAAGAAAATGTCCACGCCCCCAGACTGGTAAAAGAGTTCCACCAACGGCACCCCGGTAAGCCTGCCCCTGCGGTGCCCGGAGGTCACCTTGGAAGGGGGGGAGTACTGTCGGGATTCGAACCCGTGACCATCCACATCCCAGGCGGTAGCCCTGCTTACTAGGCTACCGTCCTCTCTGGACATTCCTCCCTGAAGCCTATTAGTTAACCTCAGTCTTGCCAAGCCTTGCTCATTACCCTTGATTCCCCACACCTGGTACTTCCCTATTTAAGTCCAGCCCCTTGCACTCCAGTTTGCTGATTATTGAGCTCCTGAGCCTTGATCAAGCTTCTCCTCATCCGCTGCTCCTGCTACAACTGGAAGTCCACTGCTGACCAGGAATTGCCTACCGACTACTCTTCTGCTTGACCCTACCTACTGAACTGCTACCACCGTTGCCATCCGGATTGTCTGACTACGCTTACTGCCGCCTGCCCTGACCCACCGCCTGCCTACCGACTACTCTTCTGCTTGACCCTACCTACTGAACTGCTACCACCGTTGCCATCCGGATTGTCTGACTACGCTTACTGCCGCCTGCCCTGACCCACTGCCTGCCTACCGACTACGCCTCTGCCAGACTTCCTGCACCTACTACCTGCCTGCGGTCCTTGCCACTGGGCTCCACTCCTACCTCCAGCCAGCGGTCCTCTGACTCAGGTGAGCCTCAGTACAGGACTGTTACAGTGGCTGGGAGTCAGCAGGGTGGCAGCAGTGGTCGGGAGCCAAATGTGCCCGGAGTAGACCACCCGCTTTGCAGGAGCCTACCTGCCCGGAAAGTAGTGGTGCAGGGGTTCACAGAGGCAGCGGCGGTAGCAGTCAGTGCGGAGTGTTGGGGGTAAAATCACCTACCAGGGGAGGTGAACATGGCCATTTGTCGAATCTGTGGGCAGAAGGTGAAGCGTGGACAGGGTGCCAATGTTGGCACCACGGCCCTGCATCAACATATGCCGTGTCACCATAAAGTGGCCTGGGAGAACAGTGGCTCCAATATGGTGGTCCAGCTTGCCACAACAACCGCTGCATCACCCAGTGGCACGCACCCGATTTCAGGCAGTCAAGTTCCCATCATCTGCTGGTCCTGATGCTCCTGTTTCTCCTCCTCCTACTCCTCGTCAGTCATTCCGTCAGCAATCGAGCACTGAAGCGATTGCCAAGAGACAACAGTATAGAACGGCAGAACGACATCCCTAACATAGGCTGATATGCAATGTTTCCACCCGTTGGAATTCCACCCTCCATATGTTGGACCGACTGTACTAACAGAGAAAGGCCATAAACGATTTCTTGATGATACAGGCGGACAGATGAACTCCCCTGTGTAACTTCGATGTTACCCAGTGGCAGCTCATGCGTGACACCTGCCGTTTGCTCGTGCCCTTTCAAGAGGCCACTTTATTTGTCAGTCGCCAGGACTACGGGATTAAAAACATCATTCCACTGATTTATATCCTGGAAAAGATGCTGGTAAATCTGGATGGTCCTGTGGGGGCTGAACTGAAGGAGAAGGAGGAGAACATTGGAGCACATGCAATGTGTAGCAAAATGGGTGGTTTTTCTACACAGGTGACAGGAGAGGAGGAGCAGGATCAGGCAGAGGAGCAAGAGGGAGATGAGGAAGACAAGGCAGATGACCCAGACACACCGTGGCAGTATGCAGTGGAGATGGAGGAGTCCCTCCGAGTCACTTGCACTAATGGCCCAATGCATGCTCACTTGCACCCGCTAAGAGGGAGGACAAACTGAACTACTATAGAGACATCCTATATAGTCAGTTGTCTGCTGCCTATCTGCGCCATCGCCCATCCTCTCGCAGGTCTGACTGGGGGGCCCTCTGCGCTCACATTCCACTGACATGGCTGCTGTGGCGGAGTGGGGGGGTAGGAGCAGTACCAGCTCTGTCAGCAGCAACTTGAGTCTAGAGTCGCTGATGAGCAGCTTTCTTCACCCACATAGTGAAGAAACTACTCCCCAGCAGCTAGACATAAAGCAGAACCTGAACTAGCAGGTGGTGGCATACTTGAAGTGCACCCTGCCAGCCGTCATTGAAGATCTGCTGGACAGCTAAACTGGATTTCTGGCCACAACTGGCCGAGTTTGCCTTGGAAAAGTTGTCCTGCCCAGCCAGTAGTGTGGCATCAGAGCGGGTGTTTAGTGCGGCGGGGGCCATAGTTACCCCTAGGAGAACTCGCCTGTCCACCCAAAATGTGGAGAGACTGACCTTTGTCAAGATGAATCAGGTGTGGATCAGCCAGGATTTCCACCTACCAATGCTGCTGCCACCGCCACACTATGTCACCTTGCCACTCTCTGGTCTCCTGATGCTGCTGCCACCTCCACACTATGTCACCTTGCCACTCTGTGGTCTCCTGATGTTGCTGCCACCTCCATACTGTGTCATCTTTCCCCTCTGTGGTCTCCTGTTGCTGCTTCTACCTAAACACTATGTCACCTTGCCACTCTGTGGCCTCCTTATGCTGCTGCCACCTCCACACTTGATCATTGTGCCACTCTGTGGCCTCCTTATGCTGCTGCCACCTCCACACTTGATCATTGTGCCACTCTGAGGCCTCCTCATGCTGCTGCCACCTCCACACTATGTCACCTTGCCACTTTGTGGTCTCCTCATGCTGCTGCATCCTCCACACTATGTCACCTTGCCATTCTGTGGTCTTCTGATGCTGCTGCTACCTCCCCACTATGTCACCTTGCCATTCTATGGTCTCCTGATGCTGCTACTACCTCAACACTATGTCACCTTGCCACTCTGTGGCCTCCTCATGCTGCTGTCACCTCTTCACCCTGTCATTGTGCCACTCTGTGGTCTCCTGATGCTGCTGTTACTTCCACACTATGTCACCTTGCCGCTCTGTGGTCTCCTGATGCTGCTTCCACCTCCACACTATGTCACCTTGCCACTCTGTGGTTTCCTGATGCTGCTGCCACCTCCACAATATGTCACCTTGCCACTCTGTGGTCTTCTGATGCTGCTGCTACCTCAACACTATGTCAACTTGCCACTCTGTGGCCTCCTCATGTTGCTGCTGCCACCTCCACACTATATCACCTTGATACTCTGTGGTCTCCTGATGCTGCTGCCACCTCCACACTATGTCACCTTGCCACTCTGTGGTCTCCTGATGCGACTGCTACCTCAACACTATGTCACCTTGCCACTCTGTGGCCTCCTCATGCTGCTGCTGCCACCACCTCCACACTCTGTCATTGTGCCACTCTGTGCTCTCCTAATGCTGCTGCTACCTCCACACTATGTCACCTTGCCACTCTGTGGTCTCCTGATGCGACTGCTACCTCAACACTATGTCACCTTGCCAATCTGTGGCCTTTTCATGCTGCTGCTGCCACCTCCACACTCTGTAATTGTGGCACTCTATGGTCTCCTGATGCTGCTGCCACCTCCACACTATGTCATTGGGCCACTCTGTGGACTTCTCAAGCTGTTCTCCCACCCTCCCCATTTCATGACTGGGCCACTATTTTTTGGCCTGGTTGACATCATCATTTATTTGACCCTTCTTCCGATCTGTGAGAAGGAAGGAAAAATGAGACGCACAACGGATCCTGTCTGTGTATCGGCTGTAAGGCCTGTATGGTCCCATAAGAATTGGCTTGTGATTTGGTAGCCAAAAGCAGGAGTGGGTACAAAACACAGAAGACATGCAAATATTCCATTCACTTGTCATTCTGTTTTGGATCCACTTCTGTTTTTTTTGCATTAGCAATACTGATGGATTATTGACCAAATGCTGACCGAGTGAAGGCGGATGCTCCACAGACAGGACCTCTTTTTGGGGGGGTTATTGTTCTGACGGATAAGAGGAAGGGCAAAATAATCAGTGACGTCAACACAAACTTACTGCTGACCCCCTCTCCACTCTGTCGGGGGGCTCTACTTGTATAAGCGTTTAATAGAACAGGTTCTGTAGACATATATGTGAAGGAGTGCGCTTTTTCACTCTATAGTAGAATCTTTGGCCGCTGCACGGTTCTTTATACCTGACGCTAACATTGACCTGTAAAGCTGAGTTCATACTTGAGTTATTTGGTCAGTTTTTGGCCCCGTGACTGCCCAAATAAGTGAAGTGTGCAGTGACTCTAAGAGCGACGCCTGTCATCTGCATGTCATACTGACTCACAGTATTATTTCACTACCACAGCAGACTCCCTATGCGTGTTACTGCAAGGCACAGTGTTCTACACCACTATAGAGGCACAGTGTTCTACACCGCTATACAGGCACAGTGTTCTACACCGCTATACAGGCACAGTGTTCTACACCACTATACAGGCACAGTGTTCTATACCGCTATACAGGCACAGTGTTCTACACCACTATACAGGCACAGTGTTCTACACCACTATACAGGCACAGTGTTCTACACCACTATACAGGCACAGTGTTCTACACCACTATACAGGCACAGTGTTCTACACCACTATACAGGCACAGTGTTCTACACCACTATACAGGCACAGTGTTCTACACCGCTATACAGGCACAGTGTTCTACACCGCTATACAGGCACAGTTTTCTACACCGCTATACAGGCACAGTGTTCTACACCCCTATACAGGCACAGTGTTCTACACCACTATAAAGGCACAGTGTTCTACACCACTATACAGGCCCAGTGTTCCACACCACTATACAGGCACAGTGTTCTACACCGATATACAGGCACAGTGTTCTACACCGATATACAGGCACAGTGTTTACACCACTATACAGGCACAGTGTTCTACACCACTATACAGGCACAGTGTTCTACACCACTATACAGGCACAGTGTTCTACACCCCTATACAGGCACAGTGTTCTACACCACTATACAGGCACAGTGTTCTACACCACTATACAGGCACAGTGTTCTACACCACTATACAGGCACAGTGTTCTACACCCCTATACAGGCACAGTGTTCTACACCACTATACAGGCACAGTGTTCTACACCACTATACAGGCACAGTGTTCTACACCGATATACAGGCACAGTGTTCTACACCGATATACAGGCACAGTGTTTACACCACTATACAGGCACAGTGTTCTACACCACTATACAGGCACAGTGTTCTACACCACTATACAGGCACAGTGTTCTACACCCCTATACAGGCACAGTGTTCTACACCACTATACAGGCACAGTGTTCTACACCACTATACAGGCACAGTGTTCTACACCACTATACAGGCACAGTGTTCTACACCCCTATACAGGCACAGTGTTCTACACCACTATACAGGCACAGTGTTCTACACCACTATACAGGCACAGTGTTCTACACCACTATAAAGGCTCTCTGCAGCCAGGAAATAGTAATTTTTTAACACGATTCGCCACAAATTAATTTGGATCTCTAACCATCCAATATCTATCTATTTTCTATCTATCTATTATTTATCTATCCTCATATTTCCTATTCTCTTTGTGCTTCGTTTAATACAACAAATTCCACAGTGAACAAAAAAAATATCTGAATTTCTTTTTTTTCCGCATTTCTTCTGGTTTAACTCTTTTCAATGAGAAGATTATTCAAAGCCCCTTCCTCTAGTGCGGGAGACAATTTGCTGAGAAGCTTCTGCGGTGGGAACCCCGCGCTTTCCGTCTGTCTCCCGCACGCTCGCTGCTCTCATGATTTCCCACTGAGCCAGATCCCTCTTTTAACACAAGTTCTCAGCTGCCGGTGAATGGCCCAGGAGTGCAGGGCGTCCGGCGAGGCTTTTTTATGGGCGGCCGATACAAATGGATTAACGAGTTAAAGATCTTTCAAAATGTAATTAATTTGATTATGCATAAATAAACTCCGGCTCCGAAATGGAATTAGCCGGGATGTTTTAATCAGAGGCATTAAGATGAATCGGCACTGTGATAATGTTAGCGGGCCGGACACAATAACCGTAATTTATGATGCGTTTTGCCACATAGTCAATTTGGCTTTAATTTCGCTTCTATACGCGGCCGTTTATTGCAGTTATCTCTAATGGAAATCGGATCATATGAAGCAATTGCACTCGCTGTCTGCGATAATAAAGGTTTCTCTCCGGCTGCTGTGATCAGTAAGAGACGTCTCTGCCGACCGATCACCCAGCATCAGTCCTTTCCTTTTTCCATGTTTTTTTTTTTATTTAAATAAAAAAATGGAGAAAATCTTTCTAGATCCAATCACTCAACATCTGGTTACATAGAAATGTTCAGAATGTATTTTTTTTTTTTTTGTATTAGAATTCTATTGGGATGAGAATTCCCAGGATTGTATAAAAATAGTTACAAACTATATAAATGTATCATTTCAGAGACACAATAGTCTTAAGGGCCAGTTCACACTGAGTTAATGGAGCGTTTCTGCCTCAAAATTAACTACAAGTCAGTGCTGAATCTCGTTTTGAAAATAATAGGAAGCAGAAAAAAATAACTCTTCTTCAAATCTGCTTCAAAAATCTCATGCTGAAAATTCAGCTTTGTATTGAAGTGAACACTTTTTTCGCGCTGAAAAAAGACTGATTTTTTAAGCGTGTATTTCAAAATCAGTCGTGTGAACTGGCACTGACAGGTGTAACAACTGTCAACAGTGTAAAACCTCCTAAAAACTGAATTTTGAAAAATATATAAAATATTTAAAAAATATATATATTATATATATTAAAATCGTAATTGGGGGGAAAAAAATAACAGTTTACCAGGCGGTGAAAATCTGTTTGCAGGTCGTTGTGGCAGGGCACATTGAAACAAGAGAAGGATGACATCACTTAGGGTGCATCAACACAAGATCCAAAGGTAAGGAAAAAAAATTCACCCCAGATTTTGCAGCTAGTTTACGTAAAAGTGCGAGGAATACGCAGTAAAATCTGCTTGTTACATGCGGTTTTGTCGCCGATTTTGCAGCGGATTCACCACAAATTTTCCCTATGCAATGTGAATCTGCTGTGAACGTCCGTATCATAAATTGACAGGCCACAGATTTAAAAAGTGTTTCTGCAGGTGGTTGAGTTTTGGGAAAAATACGCTGCAGGTTTTCCACCCCAAAAATCCAGATAAGAAATACCCCCAGGGTATTTGTGAACATACCCTTAAACCGATATTTAAGGATATTGCCTAGTTTGCTGTTTAAGGCTACAGTGATTTTTTTTTCTCTCGTAATTTCATCCACACATTTCATATTCACGTTTTATATCTCCATCGACATGCCATTTGTTTTTAGAGTTTTGTCTCTGCATTGTCCACTGACACGTTACCTTTATTCTGCGGGTCACTATGATGATGGAGAGATTACTTTAATACATTTTGAAAAAAAAAACTTTTTTGAAAAAGAAAAAATTGCTTTGTGTCTCCATATTTTGACTCCATAACTTTTTTTTTTTTTCTGTTGTGTGAGAGTTTTTTTTTGCATAGTTTGTGTAGTTTTTATTCACCACATTTGGAGATACATGGACCCATTACATTATTTTTTTTATTCATATTGTTTTGGTGGAGAGGTGACAAAAAGACAATTGTGGCATTCAGGATTGTTTCTTTATAGCATTCACCGTGTGGGTTAAATAAAAGGATCTTTGAATAGGTTGTTACGGATGCGGCGAGACCAATTACCTTTTTTCGTTTCTTTTTATATATATTGTGAAACAGTGACAGGAAAAGTGATGGAGGATTGTTACATTTCTCCGGGATTCCTCTCATTTCTGTACTAGTCTTCAGGAAGTACATATCTCTTCCAGGAAAAGCTGGATGAGATAAAAGAAGAAAAGCTGAGTATCCCTAGAAAAGAGTAGTTTGCTAAGGGCTTTTGGTAAGTCCTATTTTGGGGGCTGGATTTTTATGGTGGGCAGGTAGTTGTGGTGGCCTATCATTCCCTTCTGGCCAGTCTGTTTGCTTTGCCTGTGCTATTTAGGTGCAAGGTGTGCACTAGAGAGAGATAGACATGCCAGGAGACAGAACCTTTCTGACTGTTACTAGGATTGCCAACCTCCAAGTGGACCTTTACTCCTGGTTTCTACCGTTACAGAGCTAATTCCCACAACATATACACTCCTCAACATTGAAATTGCAACAAGAAGGAAGTGTCATGGAATTATGGAAATCACGAGATGGATAGACATGTTAATGATATGCAGATGATAAAAAAAAATAGAACAAAATATTCTGAACTTCTCGATTTCTTCAATATGGAGTATGAGTGCCATGCACAGACATACTTGCACTCCCACGCCTTGGCAGCTATCAGTGAGGTTATTAATGGTTGTCTGAGGAATATTCTGCCACACTGGATGCACTTGGGCATGAAAATCATCAAGAAATGCTTCTGGCAGCCCCCTTTGCAAATTGCCAACCAGTGATGAGCTCGATGGGATGCTGCAGGCCATGGTATCACGTTTAGGCCACGCTGGCTGCTGCAACATGCGGCCTGGTGTTGTCCTGTTGTAAAATGGCTCCTGGGACACTTTGGAGAAATGGCGGTACCACTGGTGCGACGACCAAATTAATGTAACGTGGAGCTGTTATAGTAGCTGAGAGGGGTTCTGCTACCGTACATTATGCCACCCCACACCTTAATCTTGGGAGTAGGACTGGTGTGACGTTGCTTTGTGAAGGCTTCTTCAAGGAAATGCCCACGTTGTCTCCAGACGAATCTCCAGCTATCGTTCCATCAGAGACAAAAGTAGGACTCATGTCTAAAGAGGATGGAACTCTATTACAGACTTCCTTACCGTCTTGCTGGGCACCATGATAGCTTTTAAGAGCAGTGGCGTGAGGTCAGTGAACACCTGTAGACGGAGGTCTGGCTTGTAACCCAATGTTGCACAGACGTCTTCTGATGGTTTCCGTAGATGCTGTTTGCCGCCATAGGCTTGGGATGTGACAATTTGTCTTGCAGTACAGAATGGGTCACCACACACCATTCTTCTCATCAGACGATCCGTCCAGGCAGAGGTTTTACTCTCTGAACCTCTTGCTGTCATTCCAGTTTGTCGTTGTTCTCTCGACCACCGGAACACACAACATTGACCAGTGCTGACATCTCGGCTCTTGAAAATGTCATCATCTGCAGATCTTAGCGACACCTCGACTTCCTCAATTTGCAAAACCATAGGGCATGTCCCTCTTGGTTGGGCAAACTCAATCTTGCCGGGTGTTTATATATATATATATATATATGAAGTTGGAATTTTTTTTTTTATATATATATTTTTTAATAATTTAAAAAACTTTATTCAACTGTGTTTCACATATTAGTCCCCTTGAGCTGCATCTGTATTACAATGTATAGGGATATTAACTAATAGTCTATTACATCCTGCCATAGACGGGGTGTAACATGGCGGGCCTTAGTGCCTTCAGAAGGTCCCCAGCTGCCATGACAGCCACTGGGCATCCCATGATTGTGTTCACAGAAGGCTGATCACAGGGAGTTCAGTTGCAGCTTGAGGAGGTGCCAGCTTTATAATATGTTGTTTTTTTTATGTTCAATCTTTCTTTAAGCATTTTCGACTCCTTTTTTTTATGACCCTCTAGGCCTAGGGGACTCAAACCTCAATTGGCTCATATAATACACTACAATACCTCTGTACTGCACTTTATTACAACTTTTACTGTCAATCTAAGGCAGAGCCTAATAGCATCTATTCATGCCAGGCCTGCAGGTAGGCCCCTAGCTGCCATGGCTGGCTCTTGGCACCCGGCCTTCTCCTTGGCATGAAAATCACCCATGGTCAGCATCAACGACCCAGATATGCGTTATCTATGATCCCAGCTGTTAGAGCAGGAGCCAGCTGTATAACACACTTGCAATTGATGGCGCGGGCACAGCGCTTGAGCCTGCAGCCTCTCTGTGCCCGTTGCTTTGAATTTACTAACTTCCTGCCCACAAATCCTCCTAGAAACTCCCACTTCTGGCCATATTTGCATAGGCCCCACCTCTTTTAAGGTATGTCTAATGGGACAATCTCACTAAAAATGACAGTTTGTTTTCATGCAACTCATCTTCTACATTATATGGGGCGAATAAGCCCAATCCTAATGGCCGCTGATTACCCAGAAGCCCCATTGACCGGGGGTGATGCTGTCTTTCTTATCCCATTCATTCTGATCATGGTAAAATCAGAGAACGCAGCCATCTCTGACGATCCATTCCTAATCCCAGCCCGGATAGTCCTTCCGCACATTCCGATGCATGGGGGGGGGGGTTCTTCTTTCAGAATAATTAGCAGCATTTAATCTCTGGTGATTAATATTATCTGTGAGGCGGGCGTCCCCCGGAGGCGTCCTCGGAGTGATTACAGCGAGGTTCAGAGCCCATTAAACACGTCCTGCGCATCTAGACCGGGGACCCTGCGTTATTATTAGGAGGTGATTTCATTTACGCTCCACATTTCTGCGCACTATGCAAATTTATTATGGAAATGAGAGGACAAGTTTTCCCCTCGGAGTGTTTGTTATGAGAGAGGGTCACACGCAGTCGCTGCGATGGCCGCCGCGGTCACTGCTAGATAATTATTAGGGATTTTTTTGTTTTTTTTGTTACTCCTGTTCTACTTCTAATCCCAGCTGATCATAAAATAATGAGACGCCGCAGTTTTTATATTTCTTTTCCATAATGGAAACGACATTATAGCGTCGCTCCGACTTTTCACAGCTTAAGGGAGCATTCACACGACCGTGTTGGTTTTGCGATCCGCAAATCACGGATCCGTGTGTTCCGTATGTCTTCAGTTATCTTTCCGTTCCGTAAGTCCGTATAATACGGACGTGGTGCTTCCGTGTGTCATCCGTTTTTCACGGTCCGCAAAAAACTGAAATGGGCCTCAAATGGGGTTTCCTAGAATGTTTTCAGTCCAGGGGTCCGCAAAAAACGGATGACATACGGATGCATTTCCGTGTGCTATTCATTTTTTTACGGACCCAATGACTTTCTATGGGGCCACGGACCGCAATTTGCGGCCAAGTATAGGACATGTTCTAAAATAAAAGGAACGGACACACGGAAGATGACAATGAAAGGCATTCCGCAATTTTTGCGGACCCATAGAAATGAATAGGTCCGTGCATTGTCCTCAAAAATTGCGGAACGGACGCGGAACGGACGCAGAAGAAAAACACAGTCGTGTGATTGCTCCCTAAATCTGAAATGCACGTGGCACAACTTTGTAAACACTTTTACGTTATATCAAGTCATATACTCCAGTAGCAACCAAAGCCACAGTCAAAATCATCTATTGTTCACTAGTAGGGTGTATGGAAATGGATTTTCTAAACTGGACATATCCTCGTAGGCTCGACCTTCGCATCACGACGAGATAAGAGGTCAGAAGTGGCCGATCTTTCAGGCTGGTTACAGGGTTGATTGCATTTTTTGCCCACAGGGAACCATTGTAGGTTCATCATGGTTGCTTTATTCCCAATATTTCAGGCTTATCCGCTCCCCTCTGCCAAGATCGGATATTCTTTTTTGGAAGGGAATTGGTCTACTATTAGTTCTGGGAAAGCCACGTGACAACCCATGGTTAACAGTTTTCAGAGAAGGCTTCCTCTCCGCTTTCCTAGACTCCTGAATGGTCTCGTAAAGCTGTGAGATGTGATGTTCTGTTATATTGTTCTAGAATGTATTATATATTATTGTACGATGCTCAAAAACTGAAAACGAACACCCAGCTCAATTTCGCGAAGGTTCAACGGTACTTTATTAGCGCGGTTAAAAATAAAACATCCAGTCCAACCAGTCTTAGTCTACGTGTTTCGGGCTGTCAGATATATAAGCCCTTACTCATGACATAGGGCGTATATATCTAACAGCCCGAAATGCGTAGCCTAAGACTGGTTGGACTGGATGTTTTATTTTTAACTGCGCTAATAAAGTACCGTTGAACCTTCGCGAAATTGAGCTGGATGTTCGTTTTCTGATTTTGGACTTCAAGTTACCCGCATCCAAGTGCGGTTTATCTTCCGTGCTCATAGCAGAGAAGGAGCAGCTGAGAGCCGTGTTATCAATCTGTTTCTGTTGGCTTTATTGTACGATGCTGTGTTACATTAACGATTATTATGTTAGATTTTCTGATACTGGATTATGCGGTATTATGTTTTATTATAATGCATTGTATATTGTATTGTTGTTTTATTATACTGTATTGTGTTACATTTTATTTTGTATTATACAATTTTCATTGCTTTATGTTGCTATGTTTTAAATTATGTTTTTTTCTATTGTATTAAATACTATATTGTCGTAACATAATAACATAGTAACATAGTACATAAGGCCAAAAAAAGACATCTGTCCATCCAGTTCGGCCTGTTATCCTGCAAGTTGATCCAGAGGAAGGCAAAAAAAAAACTGTGAGGTAGAAGCCAATTTTCAGCACTTAATGGGGAAATAATTCCTTCCCGACACCAATCAGGCATCAGAATAACTCCCTGGATCAACGACCCCTCTCTAGTAGCTATAGCCTGTAATATTATTACACTCCAGAAATACATCCAGGCCCCTCCTGAATTCCTGTATTGTACTCACCATCACCACCTCCTCAGGCAGAGAGCTCCATAGTCTCACTGCTCTTACCATAAAGAATCCTCTTCTATGTTTGTGTACAAACCTTCTTCCCTCCAGACGCAGAGGATGTCCCCTCGTCACAGTCCTGGGGATAAATAGATGATGGGATAGATCTCTGTACTGACCCCTGATATATTTATACATAGTAATTAGATCTCCCCTCTCCAGCTCTGCTATGTCTGTCTTGTTCACAAGAGACCAGAACTGTACACAGTACTCCATGTGTGGTCTGACCAGTGATTTGTAAAGTGGTAGGACTATGTTCTCATCACGGGCATCTATGCCCCTTCTGATGCAGCCCATTATCTTATTGGCCTTGGCAGCAGCTGCCTGACACTGGTTTTTGCAGCTTAGTTTGCTGTTCACTAAAATTCCTAGATCCTTTTCCATGTCAGTGTTACCGAGTGTTTTACCATTTAGTATGTACGGGTGACTTGCATTATTCCTTCCCATGTGCATAACTTTACATTTGTCAGTGTTAAACCTCATCTGCCACATATCTGCCCAAGCCTCCAATCTATCCAGATCCCTCTGTAGTAGTATACTGTCCGCTTCAGTGTTAATTACTTTACACAGTTTAGTGTCATCAGCGAAAATTGATATTTTACTATTATACTGTTCTATTGTGTTATGCTATAATATGCTGTATGATATATTGTATTATACAATGTTTTTTCATTTATGCTGCATTGTTTTATATTGTATTATACATCACATATATTATGTTGCATCTTGTATCCAGGCTAGAGGCCATATCTCATCTTGTATCCAGGCTAGAGGCCGTATCTCATCTTGTATCCAGGCTAGAGGCCATATCTCATCTTGTATCCAGGCTAGAGGCCATATCTCATCTTGTATCCAGGCTAGAGGCCGTATCTCATCTTGTATCCAGGCTAGAGGCTGTATCTCATCTTGTATCCAGGCTAGAGGCTGTATCTCATCTTGTATCCAGGCTAGAGGCCATATCTCATCTTGTATCCAGGCTAGAGGCCGTATCTCATCTTGTATCCAGGCTAGAGACCGTATCTCATCTTGTATCCAGGCTAGAGACCGTATCTCATCTTGTATCCAAGCTAGAGGCCGTATCTCATCTTGTATCCAGGCTAGAGGCCGTATCTCATCTTGTATCCAGGCTAGAGGCTGTATCTCATCTTGTATCCAGGCTAGAGGCCGTATCTCATCTTGTATCCAGGCTAGAGGCCGTATCTCATCTTGTATCCAGGCTAGAGGCCGTATCTCATCTTGTATCCAGGCTAGAGTCTGTATCTCATCTTGTATCCAGGCTAGAGGCCATATTTCATCTTGTATCCAGGCTAGAGGCCGTATCTCTTCTTGTATCCAGGCTAGAGGCCATATCTCATCTTGTATCCAGGCTAGAGGCCATATCTCATCTTGTATCCAGGCTAGAGGCCGTATCTTATATTGTATCCAGGCTAGAGGCCGTATCTCATCTTGTATCCAGGCTAGAGGCCGTATCTCATCTTGAATCCAGGCTAGAGGCCATATTTCATCTTGTATCCAGGCTAGAGGCCGTATCTCATCTTGTATCCAGGCTAGAGGCCATATTTCATCTTGTATCCAGGCTAGAGGCCATATCTCATCTTGTATCCAGGCTAGAGGCCATATCTCATCTTGTATCCAGGCTAGAGGCCATATCTCATCTTGTATCCAGGCTAGAGGCCATATCTCATCTTGTATCCAGGCTAGAGGCCATATCTCATCTTGTATCCAGGCTAGAGACCGTATCTCATCTTGTATCCAGGCTAGAGGCTGTATCTCATCTTGTATCCAGGCTAGAGGCCATATCTCATCTTGTATCCAGGCTAGAGGCCATATCTCATCTTGTATCCAGGCTAGAGGCCGTACCTCATCTTGTATCCAGGCTAGAGGCCGTATCTCATCTTGTATCCAGGCTAGAGGCTGTATCTCATCTTGTGTTCAGGCTAGAGGCCGTATCTCATCTTGTATCCAGGCTAGAGGCCGTATCTCATCTTGTATCCAGGCTAGAGACCGTATCTCATCTTGTATCCAGACTAGAGGCTGTATCTCATCTTGTATCCAGGCTAGAAGTTGTATCTCATCTTGTATCCAGGCTACACAGTCACACAGAGAACGCTGCATTCCAACAACTCCTTCTTGGTGCCTTAGTTTGTTATGATTTTGCTTTGTTTTGTTTTGTTATATATTACATCAAATAGTTTTATTATATTGCACTATAAATCATATTGCATCATGCTGTTTGTATTATGCAGTTTTTCTTACTATGCTGTATTAAGTATTATATTGTTTGCGTGTTATGTTTTATATCATATTATATTACACTATGTTGTGTTTTATCAGGTATTATACCATATTGTATTATACTGCCTTGTGCTTTCTTGTTTTATATTACAGCTGATTGCTGTGCTGTTCTCATACTTGCAGTCGGCGCTGTTGTCACCCTTTCCTTTATGTAGTAAAACCCTCATCATGTATAATTTCTTGTGGGAATCCCAAATGATTGCTGCTTTTTTCTACAGGCTTCATGTACTCTGACAATCAGGCTCCGCTGGGGGCCCCGCTCCTCCGGTGATCACCTATTATATGATATAATATGATGGATTTTGCTGTCAGGAACAGGTCAGACCCAAACATACGAGGTGCCGCTAAGTAGGGCAGTGTGGGTACCGGGGTGATGCCTGCTATGAGCCCCTCATTGTGTCCCACCCACGTCTCTCTGCCGCCCCCCCAGTGATGGATGTGGCCGGGCTCCTGACACTGATGGATGGCTCACCACACTTGGTGGACACTTGTGTGGGTGACGGACAATATCTAGATCTATGGAAGCTCAGCCAGAAACACAGAACTTGTGGAGCCTCTTCTGTCAGATTATAGTCAGCGGTGTCGGGGAAAGCTGAGTAGCAACCAATATGGCCACCACTGCAGGAGTCATCACCCAGCTTTTCTACCCCCCGAATGATAAATGTATGTATGACCCTGGGTAATAAACATTGAAGAACTCCAACTCCCAACATGGTCGAGCATAGTAATCTCTAACCTGTTCTTCAGCTGTTGTGACACTACAACTCCCCACATGTTCCAGTATGGTAAGATGCAACCTATTCCTCAGCTGTTGTAGCACTACAACTCCCAGCATGGCCTAGTTTATTAAGGTCTAACATGTTCTTCAGCTGTTATGACACTACAACTCCCAGCATTGTCTAGTATAGTAATGTCTACCTATTCTTATGCTGTTGAGAAACTACAACTCCCAGCATGGTCTAGTATAGTAATAGATAACCTGTTCCTCAGCTATTGAGGCACTACAACTCCCAGCATTGCCTAGCATAATAATGTCTAACCTGTGCTTCAGCTGTTGTGACACTACAACTCCTAGCATTGTTTAATATAGTAATGTCTACCTGTTACTACGCTGTAGAGAAACTACAACTCCCAGCATGGTCTCGTATAATACCTGTTCTTCAGCCATTGAGACACTACAACTCCCAACATGGTCTAGTATAGTAATGTCTAACATGTTCTTCAGCTGTTGTGAAACTACAACTCCCAGCATGGTCTAGTATAGTAATGTCTAACCTGTTCTTCAGCTGTTGTAAAACTATAACTCTCAGCATTGTCTAGTATAGTAATGTCTACCTGTTCTTCAACTGTTGTGATATGACAACTCCCAGCATGGTCTAGTATTGACACTACTGCCCCCATCATGCCCTGACAGCCTAGAACTGTGATGGCTAACCTCCGGCACGCTAGCTGTGGTAAAACTACAACTCCCAAGATGTACACTTGCTTAGCTGTTCTCAGAACTCCATAGAAATGAATGGAGCATGCTGGGAGTCGTAGTTTCACCACAGCTGGAGTGCCGGAGGTTAGCCTAGAACAATACAAATACAATTTGTGACTCCCCAACTACTGTGAGACTACAGCTCTCAGCATCTCCTGACACTATAGAACTGTTGTCAGAATTGAGGTTCGCCGGCATGTATGACGCTACAACACCCATCTTCATCTTCTTCTAAGCTACAACTCTCAATATCCTCAATACAGTGATCTGCAACCTGAGGTTCTCCAGCTATTCTGAAACTATCACTCTCAGCATGCTCTCCTACTGCTTATAAACCACGAGTTCCCATCCCACCCCAACAATACAATACAGAAGTCTCCAACGGGTGACAACTACCACTCTCAACGTGCTGGATATTGCGGTCTCATAACAGGGAACCACATCCCATTACATAATCCAATTACCGGATATTATTTCTCATTTTTCTAATTGTTTTTTTAATTTTTTTTTCCATTTTCCTGCATTTTAATGAAAACGCCTGATATTACCGGGATCGGTAACTGCTCACGAGAGACGTTCCTGTGGTTTTTAATCAACTCTCGACCATCGCCCTCGCTAACGACCTCCGCTCTTATTTACAGATCCGCCATTCCCAGGAAAATGAACTTAATTGCTGCTATAAATCCTGAATAATGCGCCGATCCGTGTGCTGAGACGAGCGAACAGAAGATCCTGGGCAGATCAGGTGAGGCTGCGGGGTGACGTCACAACCACAAGGACACGGAGCATGAAGGGTGCGGCCACGCGGTCAGGATTGGATCATAAAAGGAGAGAAAGGCTTCCAAGACTGACCGTGTGGCCGCACCTTAAAAGTTCTAGATTACACTGTGACTGTGGTTTTGATACTTTGTATCACTGTCCTAAAGTTACAGAGTAAACATATGATTGCTACGTGTATAACACGTACTGGATACACACATGACCACACATATGGACACTCGCCCCACGCCTTCATACATACACATGCTCACTAATACCTGTAGGCACATGTGTGACAAAAACCAGTCCTAGCGTTACTGTCACCGCCAGCTCTCTGAGAAGCTCTGGCAGACGTTCTTCTGTACCTCTTGCATGATGTTCTTTGTTTTGTCTTCACTTTGTCATCTCCTTTCATTCTCCCAGCTGTCATCTATTTACACTGATTGCCTCCCTTTATATTCCCTCCCATACTGCCTCACTTTGCGGTTTATACTACTTCCTGGATTGTGTTCACTGCTGGAGGTTGCAACTGCTGATTCCTCAGATAGGTATTTTTCCCTTTATTTGTGTTTCCTTGCTGGCTTGATTCTAGGTGACCCTGACTCGTCCGTATTAAGTGCAGGGAGCCGGTGGTCATGTCCCCTCACTATTATAGGGTTTTCAGGTGTCACACAGTCTAGGTACGAGGGCATGCAATCGTCTTCCATAAAGACCTTTGCATGGGCATAGCAGTCAGGGAGAGCTCTAGTGGTTTTAAAGGGCTCACACATATGTTCCTTAGTTTGGGATCAAGTCAGTCGGATGTTTATTTATAACTTCCAGTTTTCTGCAACACCATCCGTGACAGTTACCTGATAACTGGCACTGGATCACCTGCGAGTCGGTGGAATATCAACTTTGTATACATAAACAGATATTAAACCAGCGGCGCTTGCCGTGAAAATTTACTCACCTCATCCTCTTGTTCGCGCAGCCGGCATCGTCTTCTTTCTTCTTCTTTCAGGACCTGCCAAAGGACCTTTGATGACGTGGTGACGTCAGCGCAGGTCCTGCTGAATGAAGATAGGTCCTGCTGAATGAAGATAGGTCCTGCTGAATGTTTACTGTGTTGCTCTAGATAGTTTTTATGTTGACTTATTTACGTACCTGAAGGCAGGAACAATGGACCATAGGCTGCTAAAAGGTGAGGGAGATGTCACTGACCCCCCCAGAGATGTACAAAATATAAAAAAGAAATTACAACAGATGCACTGTAGGGAAGTATTTATGGGTGTGCAACGGGGTAGGATTTCGAGTGTGATTTGTGCCCATTGGAGGACACAGAGCAGCGCTTAGCAGAAGTCGAGCTCCATCCTTCGACTTGAGTGCTTTTGGAAAAAAGAAAATTTAAAATGTACGATACGACTTGCCCTGTCATTGTGTGGTTTCTGATGATGGAGTCTTGCCTCGTGATTATGGATTGGCTCCCCTGCCCGTAATGTTGCTCATTAGCATAACAATGAACCCAGGGTCTCCCGCCAGCGTGATCGGTGCCTATAGGGCCATTAGCGCGGAGAGTGAGGCAGGTGCGCGCGCCGGGGCTGGAGCCTTCGGAGAGTCGCTGCAAGACGAACTCAATGCTGAATGAAATGTGCCAGGTCTAAGGATTTACGAGCTCCATCCTTGAAGTCGGCCCCGGTCTGAACAGGTGTTTCCGGGTTTACAAAAATACTCAAGTCATTCATAAAAGACTCAACGTGGCGATTTATATCAGGAAAACCACCATTAAACCTCGACGTGTGGGATCTGCAAGCCAAGGAGAAGCTGAACGTTATCAGAGGAGTTTTCTACAGGAGGAATAAATCCTGCTTCCTCCACGTCGGATGTGGCATCTGAATCCTATTTCAGATAATTGGATACAGTTAAGGAAATCCGGTGGGGAGACGCTCAGTAACCGGAATGAAATCTCACGTTCAGAGACATTTAAATATTCACATATTCCCCTCTCGTTTATACGCAGCAGCTGTCAGACCCAAATCCGCCACTAATCCCCCCCCCGCCCCGATCGCTCTCTTCTTATATCATCTGCCTCTACAGATCCCAGAAGCTTCTGGATACTGAACTTCCGATAATTCAGATCATCCTCCATGATTGTGCATTATTTGCTGCCTTGTAATCCGGGGTACATCAGCGTGGAGGAGACAGTAACGCCGACCGTAGACACCGCAAATTAGCCTCAAGGACCCAGAAAGATACAAAAATACAAAAATAGGCAGCGCTCTACAAAATTTAAATAAAAAAAAAGGTCTTTTATTCCCCTACATGAGGTTTCAACATTTCAACTCAACATTAGAGCTTTTTTCAGAGAAAAACTATCATCTATCTTTCTTTCTATCTATCTCATATCTATCTATCCTGTGAAGTGATCGTTGCATGTAAATGCAGCTTTCTCCTTCATTGAACGAGCAGCCGACTTTCAGGAAGGAGCGCTTCCTTCCCGACAATCAGCTGCTCCTCAGCTCGTGTAAACCAGCCTTTAGGCTGCCAGTTCTTTTGGAGGGGGCTGGAAATTATCATGAGGATCTGCACACAGGCTGCCAGGCCTTATGGGGGGAAATTATAATGAGAATGTGCACCCTGGCTGCCCGGCCATGTAGGGGGAAATTATCATGAGGATCTGCACACAGGCTGCCAGGCCATGTGGGGGGAAATTATCATGAGGATCTGCACACAGGCTGCCAGGCGTTGTGGGGGAAAATTAGGATGAGGATCTGCACCCTGGCTGCCTGGCCATGTGGGGAGAAATTATCATGAGGATCTGCACACAGGATGCCAGGCGTTGTGGGGGGAAATTATCATGAGGATCTTCACAGACTGCTAGTCCTTGTGGGGGAAAATTTGGATGAGGATCTGCACACAGGCTGCCAGTCCTTGTGGGGGGAAATTAGGATGAGGATCTGCACCCTGGCTGCCTGGCCATGTGGGGGGAAATAATCATGAGGGTCTGCACACAGGCTGCCAGGCGTTGTGGGGGAAAATTATCATGAGGATCTTCACAGACTGCTAGTCCTTGTGGGGGAAAATTTGGATGAGGATCTGCACACAGGCTGCCAGTTCTTGTGGGGGGAAATTATCATGAGGATCTGCACACAGGCTGCCAGGCCTTGTGAGGGGAAATTATCATGAGGATCTGCACAGGCTGCCAGTCCTTGTGGGGGGAAATTAGGATGAGGATCTGCACAAAGACTGCCAGTCCTTGTTGGGGGAAATTATCATAAGGATCTGCACACAGGCTGCCAGTCCTTGTGGGGGGAAATTATCATGAGGATCTGCACAGGCTGCCAGATCTTGTGGGGGAAAATTAGGATAATAATCTGCACACTGACTGCCAGGCCTTGTGGGGGAAAATTATCATGAGGATCTGCACACAGGCTGCCAGGCCTTGTGGGGGGAAATTATCATGAGGATCTGCACAGGCTGCCAGTCCTTGTGGGGCGAAATTAGGATGAGGATCTGCACACAGGCTGCCAGTCCTTGTGGGAGGAAATTATCATGAGAATGTGCACACAGGTTGCCAGGCCTTGTGGGGGGAAATTATCATGAGGATCAGCACACAGGCTGCCATTCCTTATGGGGAGAAATTATCATGAGGATCTGCACACTGGCTGCCAGATCTTGTGGGGGGAAATTAGGATAATAATCTGCACACTGACTGCCAGTCCTTGTGGGGGGGGGGGGGGGGGGGAATTATCATGAGAATGTGCACCCTGGCTGCCAGGCCTTGTGGGGGGAAATTATCATGGGGATCTGCTCACTGGCTGCCAGTCCTTGTGGAGGAAAATTAGGATGAGGATCTGAACACTGGCTGCCAGATCTTGTGGGGGGAAATTAGGATAATAATCTGCAAACTGACTGCCAGTCCTTGTGGGGGGGGGGGGGGGGATTATCATGAGGATCTGCACCCTGGCTGCCAGGCCTTTGTGGGGGAAAATTATCATGAGGATCTGCACACAGGCTGCCAGTCCTTGTGGGGGAAATTAGGATAAGAATCTGCACCCTGGCTGCCTGGCCATGTGGGGGGAAATTATCATGGGGATCTGCTCACTGGCTGCCAGTCCTTGTGGGGGAAAATTAGGATGAGGATCTGAACACTGGCTGACAGGCCTTGTGGGGGGAAATTATCATAAGGATCTGCACAGGCTGCCAGTCCTTGGGGAAAATTAGGATGAGGATCTGCACACTGGCTGCCAGTCCTTGTGGGGGGAAATTATCATGAGGATCTACACAGGCTGCCAGTCCTTGTGGGGGGAAATTAGGATGAGGATCTGCACACAGGCTGCCAGTCCTTGTGGGGGGAAATTAGGATAAGAATCTGCACCCTGGCTGCCTGGCCATGTGGGGGGAAATTATCATGGGGATCTGCTCACTGGCTGCCAGTCCTTGTGGGGGAAAATTAGGATGAGGATCTGAACACTGGCTGCCAGGCCTTGTGGGGGGAAATTATCATAAGGATCTGCACAGGCTGCCAGTCCTTGGGGAAAATTAGGATGAGGATCTGCACACTGGCTGCCAGTCCTTGTGGGGGGAAATTATCATGAGGATCTACACACAGGCTGCCAGGTTTTGTGTGGGGAAATTATCATGATCTGCACAGGCTGCCAGTCCTTGTGGGAGGGGGGGGGGGGGGATTATCATGAGGATCTGCACACAGGCTGCCAGGCGTTGTGGAGGGAAATTATCATGAGGATCTGCACAGGCTGCCAGTCCTTGTGGGGGGAAATTTGGATGAGGATCTGCACACAGGCTGCCAGTCCCTGGGGGGGGGGGGGAATTATCATGAGGATCTGCACGGGCTGCCAGATCTTGTGGGGGGAAATTAGGATAATAATCTGCACACTGACTGCCAGTCCTTGTGGGGGGGAATTATAATGAGAATGTGAACCCTGGCTGCCAGGCCTTGTGGGGGGAAATTATCATGAGGATCTGCACAGGCTGCCAGTCCTTGTGGGGGAGAAATTAGGATGAGGATCTGCACACTGACTGCCAGTCCTTGTGGGGGGAAATTATCATGAGAATGTGCACCCTGGCTGCTAGGCCTTGTGGGGAAAATTATCATGAGGATCAGCACATAGGCTGCCAGGCCTTGTGGGGGGAAATTATCATGGGGATCTGCTCACTGGCTGCCAGTCCTTGTGGGGGAAAATGAGGATAAGAATCTGAACACAGGCTGCCAGGCCTTGTGGGGGGAAATTATCATGAGGATCTGGATACAGGCTGCCAGATCTTGTGGGGGGAAATTATCATAAGGATCTGCACAGGCTGCCAGTCCTTGTGGGGGAGAAATTAGGATGAGGATCTGCACACTTGCTGCCAGTCCTTGTGGGGGAGAAATTAGGATGAGGATCTGCACACTTGCTGCCAGTCCTTGTGGGGGGAAATTATCATGAGGGTCTGCACACAGGCTGCCAGTCCTTGTGTGGAGAAATTATCATGAGGATCTGCACAGGCTGCCAGCTCTTGTGGGGGGAAATTAGGATAAGAATCTGCACACTGACTGCTAGTCCTTGTGTGTGTGGGGGAGGGGGGGGGGATTATCATGAGGATCTGCACAGGCTGCCAGATCTTGTGGGGGGAAATTTGGATAAGAATCTGCACACTGATTGCCAGTCCTTGTGGGGGGAAATTATCATGGGGATCTGCTCACTGGCTGCCAGTCCTTGTGGGGGAAAATTAGGATGAGGATCTGAACACTGGCTGCCAGGCCTTGTGGGGGGAAATTATCATGAGGATCTGCACACAGGCTGCCAGTCCTTGTTCTGGGAAATTATCATGAGGATCAGCACACAGGCTGCCAGTCCTTGTGGGGGGACATTATCATGAGGATCTGCACAGGCTGCCATATCATGTCTTGTTGAGGAGCAGATCACAGTATTGAGGCTGGAGAACATGGGAGCTCACCCAGGACACCGATCATCAGGACCCTCTGCTAGTTTATTGGAATCAGGCGCAGATTTGTGGCTGGAGGTGCAGTGCTCCTGAGTTTGGGAGAACATCATTGCAGCTGACAATTAGAGACGGGGCAGAAATATCCATCATCCTGATAATGCTCCACGACACAGCTGATCTGGAGCATTCACCTGAAAGGACTGGTAAACTACAAAGACTTCACACTGGATGGCGGCTTTATTTATTTCCCTGTAACTTCTGATGCTCGATATTCCTGTGATGTGAGCTCTGGTGTTAGTGTCTAGCAGTCCTCAGATATGGGGCTGACAGGAGCCTGGGGTCGGTACACCTCAGCAGGAAACATAGCGGACGCCGGGTTTTGACGTGCAGATGGCGGGCACACTGATAACCCAGCTCTAAATTCCTGACATGTAACACAGTAACAGGCGGGGGCCCCAGGCCTGACGCCATCATCAGCTGTCACCTGCACTGAGGTGGGACTCACAGTCGTATATCTGACTGTACAACCGCCCTCTCTGCTGCAAGAAGGCCGTTCATCACCTCTACCAGTGCCAGGTGCTGAGGCTGGCAAGCATGGCACCACCAGGGAAGAGAGCAGCAGGAGGAGGGGGCACAAGACCGAACAAAACATCTGTTCAAGTGTTTAAGAACGAAGGAATCTATCTATCTATATCATATCTATCTATGTATCTATCTATCTATCTATCTATCTATCTATTATCTATCTATCTATCTATCTATCTATATCATATCTATGTATCTATCTATCTATCTCATTTCTATCTATCTATCAAATCAAATAAGCTTTATTTGCAGGACTAAATAAATTTTAGCATTGCCAAAGCAAGTGGGAAATAATTGGGTAGGGTTGGAGAGGGAGACATATACAGGGTGGGGGTGTAGGAGTCCATGGTATATCAGGCTCCTCTCAGTCTATGGCAGGCAGTAATATATTGTGCTGCTGTGGCCGCTGTGTTCTCCTCTTCCCCCAGCAGTATGGAGAGTCTCTCTTCCTCCTCCATGGAGGTGAAGTCTGGGCAGAGATCAGACAGTCTCCTGAAGTGACTCTCCCTCACTGCTGAGTATTTGGGGCACCACAGCAGGAAATGAGTCTCATCCTCCATGGCCTCCTGGCCATTATCTATCTACAGTTGCAAGAAAAAGTATGTGAACCTTTTGGAATGATATGGATTCCTGCACAAATTGGTCATAAAATGTGATCTGATCTTCATCTAAGTCACAACAATGGACAATCACAGTCTGCTTAAACTAATAACACACAAAGAATTAAATGTTACCATGTTTTTATTGAACACACCATGTAAACATTCACAGTGCAGGTGGAAAAAGTATGTGAACCCTTGGATTTAATAATTGGTCGAACCTCCTTTGGCAGCAATAACTTCAACCAAACGTTTCCTGTATTTGCAGATCAGACGTGCACAACGGTCAGGAGTAATTCTTGAACATTCCTCTTTACAGAACTGTTTCAGTTCAGCAATATTCTTGGGATGTCTGGTGTGAATCGCTTTCTTAAAGTCATGCCACAGCATCTCAATGGGGTTGAGGTCAGGACTCTGACTGGGTCACTCCAGAAGGCGGATTTTCTTCTGTTTAAGCCATTCTGTTGTTGATTTACTTCTATGCTTTGGGTCGTTGTCCTGTTGCAACACCCATGATCTGTTGAGCTTCAGTTGGTGGACAGATGGCCTTAAGTTCTCCTGCAAAATGTCTTGATAAACTTGGGAATTCATTTTTCCTTCGATGATAGAAATCCATCCAGGCCCTGACGCAGGAAAGCAGCCCCAAACCATGATGCCCCCACCACCATACTTCACAGTTTGGATGAGGTTTTGATGTTTGTGTCCTGTGCTTCTTTTTCTCCACACATAGTGTTCTGTGTTTCTTCCAAACAACTCCTCTTTGGTTTCATCTGTCCACAGAATATTTTGCCAGTACTGCTGTGGAACATCCAGGTGCTCTTGTGCAAACTGTAAACGTGCAGCAATGTTTTTTGTGGACAGCAGTGGCTTCCTCTGTGTCCCATGAAATCCTCCCATGAAATCTATTCTTGTTTAGTGTTTTACGTATCGTAGATTCGCTAACAGGGATGTTAGCATATGCCAGAGACTTTTGTAAGTCTTTAGTTGACACTCTAGGATTCTTCTTCACCTCATTGCGCAGTCTGCGCTGTGCTCTTGCAGTCATCTTTACAGGACGGCCGCTCCTAGGGAGAGTAGCAGCAGTGCTGAACTTTCTCCATTTATAGACAATTTGTCTTACCGTGGACTGATGAACAGCAAGGCTTTTGGAGATACTTTTATAACCCTTTCCAGCTTTATACAAGTCAACAATTCTTAATCGTAGGTCTTCTGAGAGCTCTTTTGTGCGAGGCATCATTCACATCAGGCAATGCTTCTTGTGAAAAGCAAACCCAGAACTGGTGTGTGTTTTTTATAGGGCAGGGCAGCTGTAACCAACACCTCCAATCTCATCTCATTGATTAGACTCCAGTTGGCTGACACCTCACTCCAATTAGCTCTTGGAGATGTCATTAGTCTAGGGGTTCACATACTTTTTCCACCTGCACTGTGAATGTTTACATGGTGTGTTCAATAAAAACATGGTAACATTTAATTCTTTGTGTGTTATTAGTTTAAGCAGACTGTGATTGTCTATTGTTGTGACTTAGATGAAGATCAGATCACATTTTATGACCAATTTGTGCAGAAATCCATATCATTCCAAAGGGTTCACATACTTTTTCTTGCAACTGTATCTATCTATCTATCTATCTATCCTTCTATCTCATATCTATCTCATATCTATCTATTTTCTATCTATCTATCTATCTATTTATCCCATATCTATCGATCTATTATCTATCTATCTATCTATCTCATATCTATCTATTATCTATCTATCTCATATCTATCTATCTCATATCTATCTATCTATCTATCTATCGATCTCATATTCATCCATCCATTTATCTAGCTTCAGTAATGCTCCAGCACACCCTGGGAGTTGTAGTCCTCCAATGTCATGCCTTGGGCCCAGCAGAATGTAGTAATGATGTGATGTAGAGGAGGCTCGGTGATGGGGCCCTCGCTGGATCGGGGATGTTAGGAGGTGCGCGCTGATGCCACCGCTCCTGCTTGTTTGTGGCGTTACACGAGGGTTGCATCTTGTATTCCCGGTTGCCAATTAAGCATTGTTATTCGGTGGCGCACAAAGCCGTAGCCACCAGGCAGACCTTTCAAGGTGCACGGAGGAAACAAAGGGGAGATGGAGCAGCCATTTGATGCATAATTGATTGACTTTCATAGCGTCTGAACCGCTGCCACGCACCAAGAACCCTTCATACCCTGAGTAATAAGCCATCATGAAACGCGCGCAGCGACTGTCTGACCGGAGGTTGTGAAAAATGAGGGGAAAAAAGAGCACAATAATAAAACAACAAAAATAATGAAAAGCACAAAACATTTTATAATGAGCGTCAAAATCCCGAGAAGAAGAAAAGGCGAAATTAAAGAAAACAAAAACACAAGAAACCAGAGGAAACCTGCTGACGGAGGCAAAAACCGCAGAAGTTCAGGGGGAGACGCGGAGGCTCAGGGCGGCTGCTGCCTCTGACAGACAAAAGGGAGCCGGCGTCACCCCTGCTGGACGGGCGTGTGGCGGGGACACCAGTGGGCAGTTTATGACCCACACATCATCCCTCTACTGCCACATCACAAATCTAAATGTTCATTATATGGCAGTATTATATAGCAGGGGCTAGCTATAGGGGGTCTGGAGCAGTCATGATAGGACCCAAGGATCCACATGGAGCTAGACTAAGGCGCTAGGCACTGTATGCTGGTGTCATCTGAGCACCATATGGCGCTATGCTGTTGGTGGCACTGTGTAGCGTTATTACTTAAGCAGTGGTATGGACGTGTATAGTTTACATCACTTGTGTATGGGATATTTATTTGGTTACTGCATGTTGGTTTTATGTGCACTATATGGCGGTATTAAGGACTGTGTGGTTCATTACTGTATTGAGGGAATGCAAATGAACTCTAAGCCCGAGGTAAGGCAGCTATCCTATAACTGTACATCCAGTGTATAGCACGGCTATTAGATTACTTCATGTAGGAAAATATTATTTGTTCGCTATATATTGGCATTACTGTGCACTATATGGCGGTATTATGCACTGTGTGTCACATAGGTGTAGTATGGAATTTATATTTATAGCACTGATATTAGATTACTTAATGCTTCAGGATTCTTTGGTCAATATATCTTGGCATTACTTGTGCACTATATGGAGGTATCATGCACTGTGTGGCGGATTATTTGTCCAATGTATAGCACCGTAAAGAGATATTATTTGTTACCATGTAATGGTATTATTTATGCACTGTTTGTCGGTATTATACATTGCCAGACTGTAGTCAATTGTTATTTGTGCAACCAATAGCAGCGTTTTTAGATTACTTTATGCATGTTGATATCATTTGGTCACTAGATGTTGGTATTATGTTAACTGTTTGGCTGCATTATGGTTTGTGAAGCACATAAATGTATGGCGTTGTTATTTGCCCAAAGTATAGCAGTGTTATTATACTACGTCTTGTATGGAGCCGATATTTGGTCACTATATGTTGGTATTGTGCGAACTGTTTGGCGGCATTATGCTTTTTGTGGCACATAGATATATGGCATTGTTATTTGCCCAAAGTATAACGCTATTATTAGACTATGTCTGGTATGGAGCTGATATTTGGTCACTCTGTGTTGCTATTATGTGCGCTGTTTGGCGGTATGTGTTCTTTGGACACGATATTGTTTGACCCTATTATAGTTCATTGTAGGCAGTATGGCGGTACATCACAGGGAGGCACTGATGTGAGTTACTGCAGGGGGGAATTATACAACATAAATACCGCCAATATTGGCCCCTGAATCCGGGGCCCCCAAGTAATCCAAACGTTGGAAATTACAATCAGTGGGAGATTTGCTGGCAGAAAAGCATGAAGTGATGATTGGGCCCCGCACTGCGCTTTAAGATGCGTTTACATGTAAATTAGGTGGCACAGGTAGCGGGGATTAGGAATCTGTTAAATGTTGCGTGTTTTATGACGGGAGATTGCAGATCCGTCATTTTCATTCAGCGGCATCGCCGGACTCCTCTGCCTAATGATCTGTGCACGGATAATGTCCCCCATTTAGCAAGGTTTTAGCGTCTGACGTGCCCTCAAGTACAAGGTTTTTGTATGTAATTAATTTTAAGAGGTCGGCGGGGGGATCATCGCTGCGCTGTCACATTTACCTGTCAAAACACGGATCATATGTTCTCTGATCTCCCGGAACGATCAGCGACAGCAAATGAGGAAAAATGACATGTAAACGCGCACGGGCACCGCGCCAGCTGTGAACACCGGCCACTCAGGATCAAGTATCCAGACAAGTGACAGTGATAGTAACAAATACAAAGTATCTGTAATCTACACTGCCTTGAAAAAGTATTCACACCCTATGCACTTTTCCACATTTTTTCATGTTGCACCCACAAACGTAAATGTATTTTATTGGGATTTTATGTGATAGACCAACAAAAAGTAGCGAGTACGTGTGTAAATGATACAAGGTTGTCAAAATTTGTAATAAATATGGAAAATGTGCTTTTGGATTCAGCCCCGTGAGTCAATACTTTGTAGGACCAACGTTCGCTGCAATTACAGCTGCAAGTCTCTAGCTACTTTGTAGAGGGTGACATTATTGCCCATTCTCCCTTGCAAAACAGCTTGTGCTTGGTCAGATTGAATTCAATGAAATTCCTGCAAATTCTAGAAGCAAACATAACACCAACTGTAAACATGCAGAAGTTAAAAAGAGGATGGCTTCTACATATAGATAATAATCCTAAATACACCTCAAAAAACACCATAGACAACCTCAAAAGGCGCAAAAGGCCCTCACAGTCCCCTGATCTGCTGAAGGTTTTACCATGGCCCTCACAGTCCCCTGATCTGCGACGGTTTTACCATGGCCCTCACAGTCCCCTGATCTGCTGAAGGATTTACCATGGCCCTCACAGTCCCCTGATCTGCTGAAGGTTTTACCATGGCCCTCACAGTCCCCTGATCTGCTGAAGGTTTTACCATGGCCCTCACAGTCCCCTGATCTGCTGACGGTTTTACCATGGCCCTCACAGTCCCCTGATCTGCTGAAGGTTTTACCATGGCCCTCACAGTCCCCTGATCTGCTGAAGGTTTTACTATGGCCCTCACAGTCCCCTAATCTGCTGAAGGTTTTACCATGGCCCTCACAGTCCCCTGATCTGCTGAAGGTTTTACCATGGTCCTCACAGTTCCCTGATCTGTTGAAGGTTTTACCATGGCCCTCACAGTCCCCTGATCTGCTGAAGGTTTTACCATGGCCCTCACAGTCCCCTGATCTGCTGAAGGTTTTACTATGGCCCTCACAGTCCCCTAATCTGCTGAAGGTTTTACCATGGCCCTCACAGTCCCCTGATCTGCTGAAGGTTTTACCACGGTCCTCACAGTTCCCTGATCTGCTCAAGGTTTTACCACAGCCCTCACAGTCCGCTGATCTGCTAAAGGTTTTACCATGGTCCTCACAGTTCCCTGATCTGCTCAAGGTTTTACCACAGCCCTCACAGTCCGCTGATCTGCTGAAGGTTTTACCATGGTCCTCACAGTTCCCTGATCTGCTCAAGGTTTTACCATGGCCCTCACAGCCTGCTGATCTGCTGACGGTTTTACCATGGCCCTCACAGTCCCCTGATCTGCTGAAGGTTTTACTAAGGCCCTCACAGTCCCCTGATCTGCTGAAGGTTTTACTATGGCCCTCACAGTCCCCTGATCTGATGAAGGTTTTACCATGGCCCTCACAGTCCCCTGATCTGCTGAAGGTTTTACTTTGGCCCTCACAGTCCCCTGATCTGCTGAAGGTTTTACCATGGCCCTCACAGTCCCCTGATCTGATGAAGGTTTTACCATGGCCCTCACAGTCCCCTGATCTGCTGACGGTTTTACCATGGCCCTCACAGTCCCCTGATCTGCTGAAGGTTTTACTAAGGCCCTCACAGTCCCCTGATCTGCTGAAGGTTTTACCATGGCCCTCACAGTCCCCTGATCTGATGAAGGTTTTACCATGGCCCTCACAGTCCCCTGATCTGCTGAAGGTTTTACCACAGCCCTCACAGTCCGCTGATCTGCTGAAAGTTTTACCACAGCCCTCACAGTCTGCTGATCTGCTGAAGGTTTTACCACAGCCCTCACAGTCTGCTGATCTGCTGAAGGTTTTACCATGGTCCTCACAGTTCCCTGATCTGCTCAAGGTTTTACCACAGCCCTCACAGCCTGCTGATCTGCTGACGGTTTTACCATGGCCCTCACAGTCCCCTGATCTGCTGACGGCTTTACCATGGCCCTCACAGTTCCCTGATCTGCTGAAGGTTTTACTAAGGCCCTCACAGTCCCCTGATCTGCTGAAGGTTTTACCATGGTCCTCACAGTCCCCTGATCTGCTGAAGGTTTTACCATGGTCCTCACAGTCCCCTGATCTGCTGAAGGTTTTACCATGGTCCTCACAGTCCCCTGATCTGCTGAAGGTTTTACCATGGTCCTCACAGTGCCCTGATCTGCTCAAGGTTTTACCATGGCACTCACAGTCCCCTGATCTGCTCAAGGTTTTACCACAGCCCTCACAGTCTGCTGATCTGCTGAAGGTTTTACCATAGCCATCACAGTCCCCTGATCTGCTGAAGGTTTTACCATAGCCCTCACAGTCCCCTGATCTGCTGAAGGTTTTACCATGGTCCTCACAGTCCCCTGATCTGCTGAAGGTTTTACCATCGTCCTAACAGTCCCCTGATCTGCTGAAGGTTTTACCATAGTCCTCATAGTCCCCTGATCTGCTGAAGGTTTTACCATAACCCTCAAAGTCCCCTAATCTGCTAAAGGTTTTACCATGGCCCTCACAGTCCCCTTATCTGCTCAAGGTTTTATCATAACCCTCAAAGTCCGCTGATCTGCTGAATGTTTTACCATGGCCATCACAGCCTACTAGTCTGCTGAAGGTTTTACCATGGCCCTCACAGTCTCCTGATCTGATGAAGGTTTTACCATGGCCCTCACAGTCCCCTGATCTGATGAAGGTTTTACCATGGCCCTCACAGTCCCCTGATCTGCTGATGGTTTTACCACAGCCCACACAGTCCGCTGATCTGCTAAAGGTTTTAACATGGCCCTCACAGCCTGCTGATCTGCTGACGGTTTTACCATGGCCCTCACAGTCCCCTGATCTGCTGAAGGTTTTACCATGGTCCTCACAGTCCCCTGATCTGCTGAAGGTTTTACTAAGGCCCTCACAATCCCTGATCTGCTGAAGGTTTTACCATAGCCATCACAGTCCCCTGATCTGCTGAAAGTTTTACCATATCCCTCACAGTCCCCTGATCTGCTGAAGGTTTTACCATGGTCCTCACAGTCCGCTGATCTGCTGACGGTTTTACCATGGCCCTCACAGTCCCCTGATCTGCTGACGGTTTTACCATGGCCCTCACAGTCCCCTGATCTGCTGAAGGTTTTACCATAGCCATCACAGTCCCCTGATCTGCTGAAAGTTTTACCATGGTCCTCACAGTACCCTGATCTGCTGAAGGTTTTACCATGGCCCTCACAGTCCCCTGATCTGATGACGGTTTTACCATGGTCCTCACAGTCCCCTGATCTGCTGATGGTTTTATCATGGCCCTCACAGTCCCCTGATCTGCTGAAGGTTTTATCATAACCCTCAAAGTCCCCTAATCTGCTTAAGGTTTTACCATGGCCCTCACAGTCCCCTGATCTGCTAAAGGTTTTAGGTTTTACCATGGCCCTCACAGTCCCCTGATCTGCTGAAGGTTTTAGGTTTTACCATGGCCTTCACAGTCTCCTGATCTGCTGAAGATTTTAGGTTTTACCATGGTCCTCACAGTCCCCTTATCTGATGAAGGTTTTACCATAACCCTCAAAGTCCCCTAATCTGCTGAAGGTTTTACCATGGCCCTCACAGTCCCCTAATCTGCTGAAGGTTTTACCATGGCCCTCACAGTCTCCTGATCTGCTGAAGGTTTTACAATGGCACTCACAGTCCCCTGATCTGAACATCATTGAAAATCTGTAGATAGACCTCAAAAGAGCAAAGCATGGAAGACAGCCTGGAAATGTCACAGAACTGGAAGACGTCTGCAAGGAAGAATGGAGGAAAGTCCCTCAAACAAGAATTAAAAAAAACTCTTGGCTGTTTACAAGGTATGATACTTGCCAAAGGGGGTGCTACTAGGTACTAATCATGCATGGTGCCCAAAGTTTTGCATGTTACTGTAATTTAGTATCAGCACAGGGTATATAATGTAATGCATGTACACAGTGACTCAGTTTTGTAGTTTCTTTCTATCTGTAAATAGTTTTTTTTATGTTGACAATGGCATCATACATGGTAGTATATGAAGTCATTGGCCATGGCCTAGGGCAGGTATTAGCAAACTCCAGCTGTTATGAAACTACAAATTCCAGCATAACACTTGCTTGATTATTTTCTGAACTCCCGTGGAAATGTATGTAGCATGCTGGAAGTTGTAGTTTCTCAACAGCTGGAGTGCTGGAGGTTGCTAACCCACAGCCTAGGGGCTTAAAACGGATCCCCTTATATTTATAGATATCAATCAGTGGCCCCAGGGGCTCTCAGCTTCTCCTGTCCTCATGCCGGAGGTCACCCCAGTATTACAGCCTCCTTCCGATATGTCCCAGTCACATCTGTGGCTTTATTTGCTCTTTTACCATCTCCAACAGTTGCAATGAATGTATAACCGACTTATTAAACTTTCGCCGTCTGGATGTTTTTTTGGCAGCCGTGGGTGATTACTCCACCATTCTGATATTTCCAGGGCTGTCTGCTATCACAGACTTATCACAGGTCAACAAATCTCCCGCAGGCAGTGTAAGGGCCCCGACCGGACGCCGTTCATCACGTCCCTTATTTGCTGCATTTGGGAAACAGATGAACCGCAGCGACTTGTTGATGGGAAGTGGTCAGTCCTTGGACTCCTCACCATCATTAAAGCGTCTTCTGTTTGCATTTTCATTTTATCTTTACCCCTGAACATTGGCTTTACAAAGTGCAGACTGACATTAGAGTATGTAGATTGGAGGGTAATTGTGAGGGGGTCATGCCATAATGGAGCAATGAAGTGTTCAATTAAAGTGAATGTCCAACCATTGATGTGCACAATCTGTGCTGATTAATGTCATTACATAATACAATGCATAGACATAAGTACATGGTAAAATTCAATCGGCCAGCAGCCACCACTAGAGGGAGCTCCTGAGGTAACTGTATGCAGCCAGTCCCCAGGCTCCCCTGGTGGTGGCAGGATGTATGGCGTCTCTCTTTGGTGTCATGCACCATACTCTCAGACATAATACTGCATATACAGAGTGTTTCTGTAAGAGACGTAAAGGATTTAGATCTCCATGGGGGGATCTAACTCCTATAAAGATGTACATTAAAATCAATCTGCATCGGTTTAAATGTAATAGGGATCAGAGACATCTTTTTGATACAGAGTTCAAAATCTCCTGTTTCACTGACCCAAATGCAAAATTATTTCTGGTAGCAGCCACCACAAGAGGGAGCTCATTACATACAGTTTTAAACAGCCTAAGGGTCCATTCACACATCCGTAATGTGTTTTGCGGATCCACAAAACATGGACACCGGCAATGTGCGTTACGCATTTTGCGGACCGCACATCGCCGGCACTATAATAGAAAAGGCTTAATCTTGTCCACAATTGCAGACAAGAATAGGACATGTTCTATTTTTTTCTGGAACGGAATTGCAGACCTGGAAGTGCGGATCCGCATTTCCGGATCTGGGCAGCACATCGTGCGGCCCCATAGAAATGAATGGGTCCGCAATTCCGTTCTGCAAAATGCGGAACAGAATTGCGGACGTGTAAATGGAGCCTTACTGAAATGGATGTTAGCTGAGTATATCTAAGCTCTGTCTAGTGGTGGATATATCGTATATAGATATCTGCATGCAGTAATCTCCTGAGCTCCCTCTAGTGGTGGCTGTATATATCTGTATTCAGTAAGCTCCTTACATCCCTCTGGTGGTGGCTGTACATATCTGTATGTAGTAATCTCCTGAGCTCCCTCTAGTGGTGGCTGTATATATCTGTATGCAGTAATCTCCTGAGCTCCCTCTAGTGGTGGCTGTATATATCTGTATGTAGTAATCTCCTGAGCTCCCTCTAGTGGTGGCTGTACATATCTGTATGTAGTAATCTCCTGAGCTCCCTCTAGTGGTGGCTGTATATATCTGTATGTAGTCATCTCCTGAGCTCCCTCTAGTGGTGGCTGTATATATCTGTATGTAGTAATCTCCTGAGCTCCCTCTAGTGGTGGCTGTATATATCTGTATGCAGTAATCTCCTGAGCTCCCTCTAGTGGTGGCTGTATATATCTGTATGCAGTAATCTCCTGAGCTCCCTCTAGTGGTGGCTGTATATATCTGTATGTAGTAATCTTCTGAGCTCCGTCTAGTGGTGGCTGTATATATCTGTATGCAGTAATCTCCTGAGCTCCCTCTAGTGGTGGCTGTATATATTTGTATGTAGTAATCTCCTGAGCTCCCTCTAGTGGTGGCTGTATATATCTGTATGCAGTAATCTCCTGAGCTCCCTCTAGTGGTGGCTGTATATATCTGTATGTAGTAATCTCCTGAGCTCCCCCTAGTGGTGGCTGTAAATATCTGTATGCAGTAATCTCCCGAGCTCCCTCTAGTGGTGGCTGTATATATCTGTATGCAGTAATCTCCTGAGCTCCCTCTAGTGGTGGCTGTATATATCTGTATGTAGTAATCTTCTGAGCTCCGCCTAGTGGTGGCTGTATATATCTGTATGCAGTAATCTCCTGAGCTCCCTCTAGTGGTGGCTGTATATATCTGTATGCAGTAATGTCCTGAGCTCACTCTAGTGGTGGCTGTATATATCTGTATGTAGTAATCTCCTGAGCTCCCTCTAGTGGTGGCTGTATATATCTGTATATAGTAATCTCCTGAGCTCCCTCTAGTGGTGGCTGTATATATCTGTATGCAGTAATCTCCTGAGCTCCCTCTAGTGGTGGCTGTATATATCTGTATGTAGTAATCTCCTGAGCTTCCTCTAGTGGTGGCTGTATATATCTGTAGGCAGTAATCTCCTGAGCTCCCTCTAGTGCAGTGTTTCCCAACCAGTGTGCCTCCAGCTGTTGCAAAACTACAACTCCCAGCATGCCCAGACAGCCTTTGGCTGTGCGGGCATGGTGGGAGTTGTAGTTTTACAACAGCTGGAGGCACACTGGTTGGTATGCACTGCTCTAGTGGTGGCTGTATATATCTGTATGCAGTAATCTCCTGAGCTCCCTCTAGTGGTGGCTGAATATATATCTATATGTATTAATCTCCAGAGTTCCCTCTAGTGGTGGCTGTATACATCTGTATGCAGTAAGCTCCTGAGCTCCCTCTAGTGGTGGCTGTACATATTTGTATGCAGTAATCTCCTGAGCTCCCTCTAGTGGTGGCTGTATACATCTGCATGCAGTAAGCTCCTGAGCTCCCCCTAGTGGTGGCTGTACATATTTGTATGCAGTAATTGCCTGTGCTCCCTGTAATAGTGGCTGTATATATCTGTATGTAGTACACTCCAGATCCCACCTGGTGGTGGATGTATGTTTCTATATGTAGTAAACTCTACCTGATGGAAGGTGCAAAAAAATCTTGGCCCCATGATAGCTGTTATGTCTCTGTTTCTTATGGTTACAGCCCTTGCTAACCAAGAAGACTTCTATATGCCGCATTTTGTGCACAGAGGGTTTTCATTTTTTTTTTATTGAACTCTATGGGGTGGAAGATTCTTTAATCTCTCAATAAATCCCCTATGTTGCATTTACGTTGCAGTTCAGGTGCTGGTTTCTTTTTCTATAAATATCATTTGGGGCTATGCTTTTGGTAAATCCCTATTGCTTTATTTACACCGGGCGCTAATTGCCTCCTCTATAAATACATTGGAGCTGGAAATCTGCTTTAAAGCTGCAGCTCGGCTCCTTTTCTGCAGATAAGCGTCAGCTTCTAAACCAGTGAAATCATCGTCTGTACGTTTCTAAGGTATTAGTGATATTGGAATCTAAGATGGCAGCAGCCGGGATTTGTTTAAATATCCAAGTGGCAGGTAATTGCCTGATGGCTGCAATCTGCAGGTGGACGCGATTCTGCAGCCTCGTCCTTTGCCGACAAATTTATGTGGAACAAATCCTGTTTGGTTGTAATGCAGTGATTCCAAGGAGATGGAAAAGGCTCTCACCGCCCTGATTAAACGGGATTCTGGGAAAGTTGCTGCCGTCTGCATGGTGCACCCCGTGCATTGGCCTAGAGGCCTCAATATAATACAGTAAGGAGCTGGGCAGTGCAGTTTCTAGGAAATATAAAAAAACACCATAATAAAGGGGGGGATCCCCTGCCAATCTGATATGGCTGACCTATCCTGAGGATAGGTCATTAATAGTAAAAAGCGGACAACCCCTTTAACATGTGGCAGCCTCTGCCTTTTCTATTACAGGGTCAGGGGTGCACCTAGCCTTTCTGCTGCCGCAGGCAAAAATTGAAACGGCTACATGCCAAATTCTCAGCCTAACCCCTTCCCTCCTAATAGTAAATAGAGTACTATAAAAAAAATACAGGAGAACACATCACCACATACCTCTTACATCCAGTGATGTCATCTTTGATGTAGACGTTCTCTTTCCTCATCTTCTCCATTCGGCCCAGGCCGCCATGATGACTTCTTTCAGCCATCTCCTGTCTCTGAAGAGATTGAGAAACAGCCATCTCGATTTCCTACTTTTCCATCATCCTGCCAGCTTCTGAACATCCCATCCTGCCACCCCAACACTGTGCCCGCTGTGCTCCCCAATACTGTACTGCAGAAACTGTCCCCCTGAAAATACTAGTACCACGCTGATAATGCACACTTCAATAATTATTGACATGTAGTGCCCTAAAAAATAGCTGCACCCAGCAAATAGTGCCCGTGACACTAATAGCGTTGCAAACATGTCCCGCTAACATGTGCTAAGCTGATACTGTGCCAGGGTGCCCCCACAGTAATAATGGCCCCCAAAGTCCCACCAACACTGCCTCCATTGAACCCATACTAGTAATCATGATCCCATAGAACCCATTATTTATAAAGCATTAGCATTACATCCAGGTGACGTCTTCTCTGAATGCAGTCATTCCGTTTCCTTTACCTCTCCACTTGGCCCAAACCACCATGATGACTTTTCCTAAAGACTGTAGAGTTTGCTGCCCAAACATCTTTGGCTTCTAGTTTCTGCAGTCATGCCAAGCCTCTATAGCAGGCATCCTCAAACTGCGGCCCTCCAGCTGTTGCAAAACTACAACTCCCAGCATGCCCGAACAGCCTACAGGTATCAGCCTACAGCAGGGCATTATGGGAGTTGTAGTTTTCCAACAGCTGGAGGGCCGCAGTTTGAGGATGCCTGCTCTATAGAAATGCAAATTCAGACCCCAGACCAGACTCCTAAATGAATCAAAAACTTAGTCAAGACCCCTAAATTAGTCAGACCCAGACAAGACCTCTAAATGAATCAGTCTCCAGATCAAACTCCTAAAGTTATCAGTCCCCAGGACAAACCCTAAATTATTTAGACCCCTAAAAAAAACTCCAACCTCAGTCAAAACCTACTGAGATCACGAAATTTATTAAGACCCCTAAATGAATCAGATCCCCCAAAAATTAATCAGAACCCAAACCAGATCTGTAAAGATAGTCTTAGAAAAAACTTCCTAAATATATTCAGACCCCTTAGATTAATCAAGCTTCAGACCAGACCTGTAAATTATCCAAACTTCAGACCAGTTCTATAAAGAAACTCAAGTCACAGACAAAAACTCCTAAATTTATTGGCACCTAAATTAATAAGACCTCAGAGAAAAAAACAGAATTAGTTCAGACCCCAGCCCAGATCTAAGTTCCTTAATCAGATCCTACACCAAGTCTCTTAATATCAGACCCCAAATCAGAATTTTTCTGCCCTGTTTTACTCTGTATTAAATCCAGACAACGTCCAACATCAGGACATTGTTTGTGCTGCCACCGCCTCTTGATGGGTGGTGGGAGAAACTAATAAGATGGCTGAAGAGAAGGCAGGAGGCCAAATAGGTTCTCCTCTCTGGACAATATCTACTTCCAAGAAGGGCCCCTTGATAATAAACTGCTGGAATCCCCAGCAATTCAGCTGTAATCATTGCAGGAGCCTGACAGTAAGAGTTCAGTTTCCCCACAGTGCCCCCACAGGGGAAATAAAGTATTACACAGTGTCCATTCCCATCCATGGGTTGTGTGTAAAATGCAGGACAGAAGAGGTCCTCCAGAAAGAGTGACATTCTTTGTAACCTCTCTACACTCTGGCCCAGAGATGAAGATCCTGAACAGAGGACCCCTTGTATTAAATCTGAATTGCAGGGTGTACAAAAAGGGGTATTCTTAACTGGACAGCTCCTTTAAGTACACCAGTGCCCCCTGGGTTCACTCAGCCTGTCACTGTACAGTCCCTGGGCTTATATTGTAATTTATTGTTGTTGCTTTAAACTGCAAAGCAAGGAAAGCTGGGAGATTCAGTTCACTGATGACATCACCACAGATGAAGTAGCTAGCTCCTCCTCCTGCACTGTTAAGTGGAAACAATGTAGCAGCAGGCAGGGACTTGACTACTGTGCTCACCGGACACTGTGTCTGGATGGCTGCGGCTGTTATGGGGGCTTATAGTATGGCTAGTCATGAAGTTTGTGTGGGGGGGGGATTGGGGTCATGCAGTGCTCTATGGTCCATTGACTTAGGTGCTTGTAGGGAATTCTGACCCCTTCATAAATAAAATGTATTTTAACATCCATACATATCATTTAGAAAATGTATTTAGATGGAGTTTCCCTTTAAGAATTTCTTCCATATTCTTCTTGGGACAGAAGGTGAGGTAGGTTACCATGTAGGTGGCCGCACTGTACTTGAGGGACCTCTGCCTAATGACTGATCTCCATAAATCCACATTTCAGGAGAGGAGTGGGGTCCACTGAGCCAATGACGAGCTCTCATCCTGCCCTTCATACTTCTCCAGTCCCATAAACATGGCTAATTACTATCCTGACTGGTCAATTAATTAGTCAGAGCCCTTAATTATGACACAGAACATTATGTGCAGGAGCGGGCGATCCTCTGGACATTAACCTCACATTCTCATCACTAAGAATATGATTGGAGACGAGTTATTGAGCAGAAAAGAAGGAAGATGAGATTGAACTAATCAGCGAGATGAGCGAAGTGATAGCGGTGAGTCACTGCCGAAACTGCGCTCGTACGAACAGCGAGCCCATAACATCCATGAACATACCGCGCCAATGTATGAAGACAAGAAGGTCAATGTCACACACAGGGGTTTTCTACACAATATGTTCTTATACACAAAGGAAGTATTATAGTAGTTATATTCTTGTACATAGGAGGCAGTATTATAGTAGTTATATTCTTGTACATAGGAGCAGTATTATAGTAGTTATATTCTTGTACATAGGATCAGTATTATAGTAGTTATATTCTTGTACATAGGAGCAGTATTATAGTAGTTATATTCTTGTACATAGGAGCAGTATTATAGTAGTTATATTCTTGTACATAGGAGCAGTATTATAGTAGTTATATTCTTGTACATAGGAGGCAGTATTATAGTAGTTATATTCTTGTACATAGGAGCAGTATTATAGTAGTTATATTCTTGTACATAGGAGGCAGTATTATAGTAGTTATATTCTTGTACATAGGAGCAGTATTATAGTAGTTATATTCTTGTACATAGGAGCAGTATTATAGTAGTTATATTCTTGTACATAGGAGCAGTATTATAGTAGTTATATTCTTGTACATAGGAGCAGTATTATAGTAGGTATACTCTTGTACATAGGAGGCAGTATTATAGTAGTTATATTCTTGTACATTGGAGCAGTATTATAGTAGTTATATTCTTGTACATAGGAGCAGTATTATAGTAGTTATATTCTTGTACATAGGAGGCAGTATTATAGTAGTTATATTCTTGTACATAGGAGGCAGTATTATAGTAGTTATATTCTTGTACATAGGAGCAGTATTATAGTAGTTATATTCTTGTACATAGGATCAGTATTATAGTAGTTATATTCTTGTACATAGGAGCAGTATTATAGTAGTTATATTCTTGTACATAGGAGCAGTATTATAGTAGTTATATTCTTGTACATAGGAGGCAGTATTATAGTAGTTATATTCTTGTACATAGGAGCAGTATTATAGTAGTTATATTCTTGTACATAGGATCAGTATTATAGTAGTTATATTCTTGTACATAGGAGCAGTATTATAGTAGTTATATTCTTGTACATAGGAGCAGTATTATAGTAGTTATATTCTTGTACATAGGAGCAGTATTATAGTAGTTATATTCTTGTACATAGGAGGCAGTATTATAGTAGTTATATTCTTGTACATAGGAGCAGTATTATAGTAGTTATATTCTTGTACATAGGAGGCAGTATTATAGTAGTTATATTCTTGTACATAGGAGCAGTATTATAGTAGTTATATTCTTGTACATAGAAGCAGTATTATAGTAGTTATATTCTTGTACATAGGAGCAGTATTATAGTAGTTATATTCTTGTACATAGGAGCAGTATTATAGTAGGTATACTCTTGTACATAGGAGGCAGTATTATAGTAGTTATATTCTTGTACATTGGAGCAGTATTATAGTAGTTATATTCTTGTACATAGGAGCAGTATTATAGTAGTTATATTCTTGTACATAGGAGGCAGTATTATAGTAGTTATATTCTTGTACATAGGAGGCAGTATTATAGTAGTTATATTCTTGTACATAGGAGCAGTATTATAGTAGTTATATTCTTGTACATAGGAGCAGTATTATAGTAGTTATATTCTTGTACATAGGAGCAGTATTATAGTAGTTATATTCTTGTACATAGGAGCAGTATTATAGTAGTTATATTCTTGTACATAGGAGCAGTATTATAGTAGTTGTATTCTTGTACATAGGAGGTAGTATTATAGTAGTTATATTCTTGTACATAGGAGGCAGTATTATAGTAGTTATATTCTTGTACATAGGAGCAGTATTATAGTAGTTATATTCTTGTACATAGGAGCAGTATTATAGTAGTTATATTCTTGAACATAGGAGCAGTATTATAGTAGTTATATACTTGTACATAGGAGGCAGTATTATAGTAGTTATATTCTTGTACATAGGAGCAGTATTATAGTAGTTATATTCTTGTACATAGGAGCAGTATTATAGTAGTTATATTCTTGTACATAGGAGCAGTATTATAGTAGTTATATTCTTGTACATAGGAGCAGTATTATAGTAGTTATATTCTTGTACATAGGAGCAGTATTATAGTAGTTATATTCTTGTACATAGGAGCAGTATTATAGTAGTTATATTCTTGTACATAGGAGCAGTATTATAGTAGTTATATTCTTGTACATAGAGGCAGTATTATAGTAGTTATATTCTTGTACATAGGAGCAGTATTATAGTAGGTATATTCTTGTACATAGGAGCAGTATTATAGTAGTTATATTCTTGTACATAGGAGCAGTATTATAGTAGTTATATTCTTGTACATAGGAGCAGTATTATAGTAGGTATACTCTTGTACATAGGAGGCAGTATTATAGTAGTTATATTCTTGTACATAGGAGCAGTATTATAGTAGTTATATTCTTGTACATAGGAGCAGTATTATAGTAGTTATATTCTTGTACATAGGAGGCAGTATTATAGTAGTTATATTCTTGTACATAGGAGGCAGTATTATAGTAGTTATATTCTTGTACATAGGAGCAGTATTATAGTAGTTATATTCTTGTACATAGGAGCAGTATTATAGTAGTTATATTCTTGTACATAGGAGCAGTATTATAGTAGTTATATTCTTGTACATAGGAGCAGTATTATAGTAGTTATATTCTTGTACATAGGAGCAGTATTATAGTAGTTGTATTCTTGTACATAGGAGGTAGTATTATAGTAGTTATATTCTTGTACATAGGAGGCAGTATTATAGTAGTTATATTCTTGTACATAGGAGCAGTATTATAGTAGTTATATTCTTGTACATAGGAGCAGTATTATAGTAGTTATATTCTTGAACATAGGAGCAGTATTATAGTAGTTATATACTTGTACATAGGAGGCAGTATTATAGTAGTTATATTCTTGTACATAGGAGCAGTATTATAGTAGTTATATTCTTGTACATAGGAGCAGTATTATAGTAGTTATATTCTTGTACATAGGAGCAGTATTATAGTAGTTATATTCTTGTACATAGGAGCAGTATTATAGTAGTTATATTCTTGTACATAGGAGCAGTATTATAGTAGTTATATTCTTGTACATAGGAGCAGTATTATAGTAGTTATATTCTTGTACATAGGAGCAGTATTATAGTAGTTATATTCTTGTACATAGGAGCAGTATTATAGTAGTTATATTCTTGTACATAGAGGCAGTATTATAGTAGTTATATTCTTGTACATAGGAGCAGTATTATAGTAGGTATATTCTTGTACATAGGAGCAGTATTATAGTAGTAATATTCTTGTACATAGGAGCAGTATTATAGTAGTTATATTCTTGTACATAGAGGCAGTATTATAGTAGTTATATTCTTGTACATAGGAGCAGTATTATAGTAGTTATATTCTTGTACATAGGAGGCAGTATTATAGTAGTTATATTCTTGTACATAGGAGCAGTATTATAGTAGTTATATTCTTGTACATAGGAGGCAGTATTATAGTAGTTATATTCTTGTACATAGGAGCAGTATTATAGTAGTTATATTCTTGTACATAGGAGGCAGTATTATAGTAGTTATATTCTTGTACATAGGAGCAGTATTATAGTAGTTATATTCTTGTACATAGGAGCAGTATTATAGTAGTTATATTCTTGTACATAGGAGCAGTATTATAGTAGTTATATTCTTGTTCATAGGAGCAGTATTATAGTAGTTATATTCTTGTACATAGGAGCAGTATTATAGTAGTTATATTCTTGTACATAGGAGCAGTATTATAGTAGTTATATTCTTGTACATACCAGCAGTATTATAGTAGTTATATTCTTATACATAGGAGGCAGTATTATAGTAGTTATATTCTTGTACATAGGAGCAGTATTATAGTAGTTATATTCTTGTACATAGGAGCAGTATTATAGTAGTTATATTCTTGTACATAGGAGCATTATTATAGTAGTTATATTCTTGTACATAGGAGCAGTATTATAGTAGTTATATTCTTATACATAGGAGCAGTATTATAGTAGTTATATTTTTGGAAATAGGAGCAGTATTATAGTAGTTATATTCTTGTACATAGGAGCATTATTATAGTAGTTATATTCTTGTACATAGGAGCAGTATTATAGTAGTTATATTTTTGGAAATAGGAGCAGTATTATAGTAGTTATAATCTTGTACATTGGAGATATTTTTGCTGCTCATTAATTTTTTTGAACTGCATTATCTATTTGCTATGCAACTGTAACAACCTTCTGCTTTTACAATATTAAGTCAAGGAGAAATTTCTAATCTTTGGCCTTAACCAAAAATAATGTTTTATTCTTTCAGCAAATAGTGCTTTTTTTTTTCTTTTTTAAGTGAGGAAATTGTCACGGTCGGGAGTGGGGGAACCCCCCACTGTACAATGTGGGGATAATAAGGTAGCAGCTAAGCCTGATAACAAGGAAAAGGGAGCGGGCAACCAACTAAGCATCCCTAAATCCTATCCCTGACCTCCTGACTGTATGAGCCGCCCTCGATGGCAGGGCAGCTCATACTCTCGAACCTGGGCCCTACTGACTCTAACGGTCCCTGCAATATGGCATCAGAAGGTGGAGATAACCGATTCCTCCAAGACATGGAGGAAACTGAGTCTCCAACAGGCCTAGCAACAAAGGGGAAGAAAGCAGCCAGCAGTGGATGACATGACAGGTAAGTGTCCAGAGCCAGAAAACACCACTGCCAACAGGACCAACATGGACACCTACCTGACACAGCTGCAACAGGAACTCGAGCCGTCCACACCGCTACCACAGGATCCTGGTAATGCGCATAGGCCCAAACACACACACCAGGCAGGACCCAGCACGAACACCAAACACAGAATCTAGTAGAAACAACCTGGACCACAATGCGGCATGAACCATGGTGGCACCAGGCTGCACTGCTTGTAGTTCCCCCTTCGGGGAACTCCAGGGACCCACATCCGGAGGTATAGGGCATACAAAGGATATGTCTGGCATCCATGCTGACCGGAAACACCAAACAGGCCAGACATGAAACACCAAACCAGACATAACAACAAACCCCAAACATAAACCCACACCAAACATACAACAAGTGAAGTAGTGTAACAGCAACAGACACAAAGGGGTGACTTTAGAAGACATCAGGTCGGTGACATCGATGTCCCATAAGGTGGCCCTCAAGGACTGGGCAGATGGAAAAGCACCAGCTCCTCAAGACACTGAAGACAATCTGACCTCAGGCTCACAACTCAGAACAATAAGAGCCAAGAGGACACACCCAGCTCCACCTTGCACACACCTTAACCCCATAAACACCAGAAATGGGAAGGGAAACAGCCTTAAAGGGGAAGTGCACACACATGCATAACAAACAACACGTTGCCACCAACAGCCATCATGCGCGGCAAAAGTGTCACGGCAAACTACCACCAAGCCGTGACAGAAATAGTGTTAATAGATTTCTCATACAGTTTATGATGGAACATCTTCCTGCCGATGAGGGAAGTAGAGCAATTAACACCTGAGCTCCTGGTCATCAGCAGAGGGTCCATCATCCTGATTTACTGCGCTCCTCCCCAGCTCATAATTCATTACAAATGACAGCTCAGCGGGGCCCTGCACCGCTGCTCATCTCAGCTCCGCTGTTTGCTTAAGAGCTGGTGAGTAGCTGGCTTACAGATATTTCTGATGTTTAAGGTGTTGGAGAAGAGCCAGGAATCAATTAATAAGGCAATAACCTCTCCAGGATGTCACAAGCAGTAAATAGCAGATATATTCCTGTTCATGGGAGGCAGTATTATAGTAAAAAGGGAAGTTCCTCCAGCCTCCGGACGGTAAAAATCTTCATTTATTGATGAGGATTAAAATTCAGCCAAAGTGAACAAACATAAGGCTCGTGATCTTGCTGCTGACGCGTTTCGAGTGCGTTTTCTTACGCACTCTTAATCATAGAATACAAAAAAAAGAAACTGCAATATAAGTAGAGATAAGATGAAGGGGACGGAATATTATATGCTGACTAGAGTTGAGCGGACACCTGGATGTTCGGGTTCGGCCAAACTTCACAAAAAAGTTCGAGTTCGGGACCCGAACTTGACCCCGAACCCGAACCCCATTGAAGTCAATGGGGACCCGAACTTTTGAGCAGTAAAATGGCTGAAAAAATGTCATGGAAAGGGCTAGAGGGCTGCAAAAGGCATAAAAATGTGGTTAAGAGCATGGCAAGTGCTCTGCAAACAAATGTGGATAGGGAAATGACTTTAAATATCATAAAATACATAAAAAATAATAATAATAATCTTGACCTAGGAGGATGAGGTCCATAGGAGGACGAGGTCCATATGGAGTAGGAGGTTGAGGAGGCGGTGGAGGAGGACAAGGTAGCCAACACTGGTTTTTGGTTTTAATTTAATATCTAAAATACAAGAATGAGCAATTGCACTGCAGTATAACAATGGCTGGGTGCTGCCGGTATACTTGTCTATTCTGCACAAGGTACGGACAAGTCCTGTGGGATCCAGGCCTGGTTCATTTTAATGAACGTGAGCTTGTCCACATTGGCTGTGGACAGACGGCTGCGCTTGTCTGTGATAACGCCCCCTGCCATGCTAAACACACATTCAGACAATACACCGGCTGCAGGGCAGGCCAGCACCTTCAAGGGGTAAAGGGCAAGCAAAGGCCATGTGCCCAATTTGGAGACCCAGAAGTTGAAGGGGGCAGACCCGTCATTCAGTACGTGTAGGCGTGTGCACACATACTGCTCCACCATGTTGGTGAAATGCTGCCTCCTGCTAAGACGTTCCATATCAGCTGGTGGTGCTGGTTGTTGTGGAGTGCTGACAAAGCTTTTCCACATGTTGGCCATGCTAACCCTGCCTTCTGAGGTGCTGGTGGTGCCCCAGCTGCGTTGGTGACCTCTTTCTCGTCCTCTGCCTTCGCCTTGTGCTTCCACTGTGCCCCTGCTGTCAGGTGGGAATGCCACCAGCAGTGTGTCTACCAGCGTGCGCTTGTACTCGCGCATCTTACGATCATGCTTTAGTGAAGGAATTAAGGACGGTACGTTGTCCTTGTAACGGGGATCCAGCAGCGTGGCCACCCAGTAATCAGCACAAGTTAGAATGTGGGCAACTCGGCGGTCGTAGCGGAGACACTGCAGCATGTAATCGCTCATGTGTGCCAGGCTGCCCAGAGGCAACGACAAGCTGTCCTCTGTGGGAGGTGTATCGTCTGTGTCCTCTGTATCCCCCCAGCCACGCACCAGTAATGGCCATGAGCTGGTCTGGGTGCCACCCTGCTGTGAACATGGTTCCTCCTCCATCTCCTCATCCTCCACCTCCTCATCCTCCAGAACTGTGCCCTGGCTGGACAATTGTGTACCTTGGGTTTGTGGCTGCAGGAACCCACCCTCTGAGCCACTTGGGAATGACTGGCCGGAAACCCTACGAAATGATCTCTCTTCCTCCTCCTGTGCCACATCCGCTTCCATCATCGCCAGAAGTGTTTTTCAAGGAGGCATAGAAGTGGGATAGTAACGATGAGAACGGCGTTATCGCCACTGGCCATGTTGGTGGAGTACTCGAAACAGCGCAACAAGGAACACAGGTCTCGCATGGAGGCTCACTTATTGGTGGTGAAGTGGGGCTGTTCCGCAGTGCGACTGACCCGTGCGTGCTGCAGCTGAAACTCCACTATGGCCTGCTGCTGCTCGCACAGTCTGTCCAGCATATGCAAGGTGGAGTTCCACCTGGTGGGCATGTCGCATATGGGGCGGTGAGCGGAAAGGCCGAAGTTACGCTGCAGCAGGGTGAGAACGCCAAAAGTGCGCACAAATGGCGCGCACTTTATGCAGCAGCTCTGACATGTCGGGGTAATTTTTAAGGAATCTCTGCACCACCAAATTCAGCACATGCGCCAGGCAAGGGATGTGCGTCAAACCGGCTAGTCCCAGAGCTGCTACAAGATTTCGCCCGTTATCAAACACCACCAGGCCGGGCTTGAGGCTCACTGGCACCAACCACTCATCGGTCTGTTGTTCAAGGCCCGTCCACAGCTCCTGCGCGGTGTGGGGTTTGTCCCCCAAACAGATACGTTTTAAAACTGCCTGCTGTCGTTTACCCCTGGCTGTGCTGAAGTTGGTGGTAAAGGTGTTACACTGACCGGATGAGGAGCTGGTAGAGGATGAGGATGCAGAGTAGGATGAGGAAACAACAGGAGGCAAACTGAAGCGCCCTGCAATCCTCTGTGGTGGAAGGACATGCGCCAAACTGCTATCCGCCTCAGGCCTAGCTGCCACTGCATTTACCCAGTGTGCTGTTATGGAGATATAACGTCCCTGACCGTGCTTACTGGTCCACGTATCCGAAGTGAGGTGCACCTTGCCACAGATGGCGTTGTGCAGTGCACACCTGATTTTGTCCCCCACTGACTGCAGCAGAAGAGGAAGCAGGAGGAGCCAGAGACCTTTCTTGGTTTTTGAGGTGTCTACTCCACTGCAGCTCATGCTTTGCACTTAAATGCCTGGTCATGCAGGTTGTGCTCAGGTTGAGAACGTTTATGCCTCGCTTCAGGCTCTGATTGCACAGCGTGCAAACCACTCGTGTCTTGTCGTCAGCACATTGTATGAAGAACTGCCACGCCAGGGAACTCCTTGGAGCTGGCTTTGGTGTGCTCGATCCCTTGCTGCGGTGGGCAGTAGCAGGCGTACTGTCTAGATGACGGGCGCTCTGCTTTTGCACCCTGCTCCCTCTTCTGCTGTGCTGGTGGCTCTGTGCGACCATAGCCTCTTCCTCCGAACTACACAGGTTACTCACATGACCTTGATTCCATGTGGGGTCGAGGACCTCATCGTCCTCCACATCATCTTCCACCCAGTCTTCACCCCTGCCCTCCTTGTCGGTCTGCTTTCGAAAGCCCCAGCAGTTGGTACCTGTGTTTCGTCATCATCCGAGACGTGCTGCGATGGTCCTCCCATGTATTCATCTTGAAAGATAAGTGGTTGGGCATCGGTGCACTCAATCTCTTCCACTTCTGGGGCAGGGCTAGGTGGATGGCCCTGGGAAACCCTGCTAACAGAGTCATCAAAAAGCAGAAGAGACTGCTGCATGACTTGGGGCTCAGACTGCTTGGCTGATTTGCAAGGGGGTGAGGTGAAAGACTGATGGACATCGGCTGCAGGTGCCTGTGGTCTTTCAGCAGGAGACTGGGTGGGAGACAATGTGAAGGAACTGGATCCACTGTCAGCAACCCAATCTACTATCGCCTGTACTTGTTTTGGCCTCACCATTCGTAGAGCAACATTAGGCCCGACCAAATACCGCTGAAGGTTTTGTCGCCTACTCGCACCTGAGGAAGGGGTTTTACTTGTGCGTGTAGCTGGCACAGATCGACCACGTCCTCTCCCTGCAACAGGAGCTCCACCAGCAGCACCACGACCTAGGCCACGTCCCTTATTTGACGCTCTCCTCATATTTCTCAAATTTAGGATCTTGCCCAAAATGGGTGTTTTTTTAATAACAGAATAGAACAACAGTATCTAAAGAGTGTATCTCACACTGACAGATGCAGACAAGGCCACAAATTTAGTATTTTGCCCAAAATGGGTGTTTTTTAAAACCCAGAAAATTATAGCTGTATTTCTAGCTTAAATTGCACACTGACTAATGCGGCAGAGGCCCCAGATGGAGGGTATTTCCAAAAATTAGTGTTTTTTAAAACCCAGAAAATTATTGAAGTATTTTGAAGCTTGTTTTAACAATAACAGATGCAACAAAGGCTGCAATATTAAGTACTTTGCCCAAAAAGTGTGTTTTTTTAATACCAAAATATGACAGCAGTATATAACGCTTGAATTTCACACGTACAGATGCAGACAAGGCCGCAAATTAAGTATTTTGCCCAAAATGGGTGTTTTTTTAAATACCAGAATAGCAAAGCAGTATCTAAAGCGTGTATGTCACACTGACAGATGCACACAAGGCCGCAAATTAAGTATTTTGCCCAAAATGGGTGTTTTTTAAAACCCAGAAAATTATAGCTGTATTTCTAGCTTAAATTGCACACTGACTAATGCGGCAAAGGCACCAGATGTAGGATATTGCCAAAAAAGGGTGTTTTTTTAAACCCAGATTATTATTGGAGTATTTCAAGCTTGGATTTGATGCACATATGCTGTGCTGGTGCACTGAGCTTGCATAAAATGGCCGCCACCGCCCACCTAACTAACAGACGGATAAAAGTTATTTTTCTGGGTCACTGGGCTCAGGGCAGGGTAAAAAGATTGTGCACTGCACTCACACAACTAAATCACTATAGATCGCTGAGTTAACAAGCACTTCTGATAAAAGATTCTTTCCTATTCTCTCCCTCACAGCAGCAGCATCCTCTCCCTACACTAGTAACAGCAGAGTGACGTGCAGCGCTACGTGACTCCAGCTTATATAGAGGCTGGGTCACATGCTGCACTGGCCAATCACAGCCATGCCATTAGTAGGCATGGCTGTGAGGGCTTCTAAGGGCACACGAGTTAAACGCTTGTTGATTAGCTGCTCTGCAGCCTTTTAAAAAGCGACAATAAATCACCGAACACCGAACTCGAACTTTTACTGAAATGTTCGGGTTCGGGTCCGGGGTCCAAAAATCCTAAAGTTCGGTACGAACCCGAACTGAACTCTAATGCTGACCAATCATTAGTAACCACTGACCATTAACCCTCTACAAGTCGTTACTAAACACATTTAAAATCATTGAACATATGAAATCAATATGACCTAAAAAGACAAAACATACGAAAAATACAAAAACTAATAATAAAATACTAAATAGCTGCAAAAGAGAGAGACATGATTAATAATGTCAATAAATCCAGTTTTTTATTGAAACTATGGGAAATGCAAACATCAAAGTCCATGTAATCTTTCGGGGCAATGATTGCATTTTACTCATTTTAGGGTAAAAATCTTTTTTTCAATTGGTTCTTATTAAAAATATTCAGCTGTTCTGTCACAAAGGATTAACTGTCTACCTGTGTGAATAATACTTGCACTTTGCGCCAGTCATCTAATAAACCTTACCTGTAAATTACTAAATGATCATAAAAAAAAATTTAAGATACATTCTTATTAGTAAGATAAGAACTGAGCTATAATGAGGAGGTCAGAGATAAGGAGCCGTCAGCTGAGCTGCCTGACGGAACAGAGAGAAAATTCAGATCCTGTTACTAGAGAAACTCAGTCCTGTACAGAGAAAAGGGCTCCAAATTTTTATTAAAGACGAATTGAAAGAAAAATTAGTTTTAGCTCTAAATCAGTACAATGTAATATTCATTTTAAAAAAATGCCCCCAAAGTTGAAAAAGCCTTTAATCCACAATGCTTCATAGTGAAACAGCTTCCTATGTAAATCTCCAACTCCCTCTCATAAGGGAACCTTTTCTATATCTTGAACTACCAAGTGAGAAATATCTCCTTGACGTTTATGTAAAAAATGGCACAATACCGCTGATATATGTCTAGGTGAATAAATTGAAAAAATTGGATTGGCTCACCCTCCAAATAATATGGAATGGGTGCTCCCCCTAAAAGAAAGATATCCCCAATCTTCTAAGGTATATAAATTAGCTGAATATAAGAGGGGCACACCTACACCTAAAAATCACATGGAGCTACAGTCTCCATATGTCTAGGTGTTTGTTATATGTTTGTGTTTTTATTCCTATTATCTTCCGTGACTGCATCCAAAAGGTGTCTGCGGAGTCCCTCTATAAGCAGCCGTGACGTAAAACCCACTTAAATAAACATTTGGTGTTCAGTTCATGTAGTGTTTGTTCTGTCCCGTATAACACAATACAAACTCTGGTGATATGCAAATATCCTTACCACGTAAGCAGTTATTATAGCCACATGTATAGAGTACCTACAATTATAACTAAACTTTATTAAAATATATTCTAAATGTGCTAAAAATAATTTATTAAATGCACTTAAATTTTTATTTTTTTACTTTTCCATGCAAAATAGGCACCTGACCTTCAGATCCTATTGCACTTTAGAATCCGTACTCCCATACAGCGATGTGTACCGCAGTACGGACTCCCCTGTGCACTGAGCGCTGTACAGGCCGGTGCATCACTGCTCCTGCCTGTATCAGCCCTGCTCGGCTAAAGCCTGGCCTACATGGGCTATGTCTATAATGTAGTGGTTAACATTCTGGACTGTAAAGTAGAAGGTTGTGAGATTGAATCCCATCAGAGGCTAAATTTAATTTAAACATATATATAAGTTTTTAGCCATAATATATTTACATATATTATTATATATTTAGAGTATATAATATATTATAATATATGTAAATATATTATGGCTAAAACATCAGTAGTAGTTTCCCACATATTATGCATTCATATATATCAGAATGCATATACAGTACAGACCAAAAGTTTGGACACACCTTCTCATTCAAAGAGTTTTCTTTATTTTCATGACTATGAAGGCATCAAAACTATGAATTAGCACATGTGGAATTATATACATAACAAACAAGTGTGAAACAACTGAAAATATGTCATATTCTAGGTTGTTCAAAGTTGCCACCTTTTGCTTTGATTGCTGCTTTGCACACTCTTGGCATTCTCTTGATGAGTTTCAAGAGGTAGTCCCCTGAAATGATCTTCCAACAGTCTTGAAGGAGTTCCCAGAGATGCTTAGCACTTGTTGGCCCTTTTGCCTTCACTCTGCGGTCCAGCTCACCCCAAACCATCTCGATTGGGTTCAGGTCCGGTGACTGTGGAGGCCAGGTCATCTGGCGCAGCACCCCATCACTCTCCTTCATGGTCAAATAGCCCTTACTTTCAAAGTTTTCCCAATTTTTCGGCTGACTGACTGACCTTCATTTCTTAAAGTAATGATGGCCACTCGTTTTTCTTTACTTAGCTGCTTTTTTCTTGCCATAATACCAATTCTAACAGTCTATTCAGTAGGACTATCAGCTGTGTATCCACCTGACTTCTCCTCAACGCCACTGATGGTCCCAACCCCATTTATAAGGCAAGAAATCCCACTTATTAAACCTGACAGGGCACACCTGTGAAGTGAAAACCATTTCAGGGGACTACCTCTTGAAGCTCATCAAGAGAATGCCAAAAGTGTTCAAAGCAGTAATCAAAGCAAAAGGTGGCTACTTTGAAGAACCTACAATATGACATATTTTCAGTTGTTTCACACTTGTTTGTTATGCATATAATTCCACATGTGTTAATTCATAGTTTTGATGCCTTCAGTGTGAATCTACAATTTTCATAGTCATTAAAATAAAGAAAACTCTTTAAATGACAAGGTGTGTCCAAACTTTTGGTCTGTACTGTATATATACATTTTTTATTTTAATTTAATTTTTTTATTTTAGTAATTGCACATTTTTTACAATTACAAAAAAAATATAAAATACACACATTTAATTTAGCCTCTATTTCTAAAAAAAGATTCTGAAAGGATTCAAACTCACAACCTTCTACATTACAGCCAAGAATGTTAGCCACTACACTATAGAGCTGCATGGCCAGTTATTATAAAAAAAAAAAAAAAGAGACTTCTGCTGTATAGGAATTCTTACTACTAGTAAGTATTCCTATTCAGCAAAAGTCTCAAATTATAATTTTTTATTATTTTTTTTTAATTTTTTTTAATTATCTGGCTATGCAGTTCTATAGTGTAGTGGTTAACATTCTTGACTGTAATGTAGAAGGTTGTGAGTTCAAATCCTGCCAGAAGCTTTTTCAGAAATAGAGGCAAAATTAGATTTAAATACACTGACTCAAGCACACGTGATATTCGGCTGAGCATAGCGATGCACGCTCAACACTACTTAATATTCCAAGACATTAGTACTGATGACCTATCCAGAGGATAGGTCATCAGTATCTGATCGATGGGAGATCGACACCCGGTACTCACACCAATCAGCTGTTTGAGAAGGCGTTGACAGTCCTGTGAGTGCAGCGGCCTTCTCCATGCTCACCAAGCATAGCGCCCTACATTGTATTTGCAGTATTATAGTAGTTATATTCTTGTACATAGGAGCAGTATTATAGTAGTTATATTCTTGTACATAGGAGCAGTATTATAGTAGTTATATTCTTGTACATAGGAGAAGTATTATAGTAGTTATATTCTTGTACATAGGAGCAGTATTATAGTAGTTATATTCTTGTACACAGGAGGAGTATTATAGCAGTTATATTCTTGTACATAGGAGCGGTATTATAGTAGTTATACATAGGAGCAGTATTATAGTAGTTATATTCTAGTACATAGGAGCAGTATTATAGCAGTTATATTCTTGTACATAAGAGCAGTATTATAGTAGTTATATTCTTGTACATAGGAGCAGTATTATAGTAGTTATATTCTTGTACATAGGGGCAGTATTATAGTAGTTTTATTCTTGTACAAAGGAGCAGTATTATAATAGTTATATTCTTGTACATAGGAGCAGTATTATAGTAGTTATATTCTTGTACATAGGGGCAGTATTATAGTAGTTATATTCTTGTACATAGGAGCAGTATTATAGTAGTTATATTCTTGTACATAGGAGCAGTATTATAGTAGTTATATTCTTGTACATAGGAGCAGTATTATAGTAGTTATATTCTTGTACATAGGAGTGGTATTATAGTAGTTATATTCTTGTACATAGGAGCAGTATTATAGTAGTTATATTCTTGTACATAGGAGCAGTATTATAGTAGTTATATTCTTGTACATAAGAGCAGTATTATAGTAGTTATATTCTTGTACATAGGAGCAGTATTATAGTAGTTATATTCTTATACATAGGAGCAGTATTATAGTAGTTATATTCTTGTACATAGGAGCAGTATTATAGTAGTTTTATTCTTGTACATAGGAGCAGTATTATAGTAGTTATATTCTTGTACATAGGAGCAGTATTATAGTAGTTTTATTCTTGTACATAGGAGCAGTATTATAGTAGTTATATTCATGTACATAGGAGCAGTATTATAGTAGTTATATTCTTGTACATAGGAGCAGTATTATAGTAGTTATATTCTTGTACATAGGAGCAGTATTATAGTAGTTATATTCTTGTACATAGGAGGCAGTATTATAGTAGTTATATTCTTGTACATAGGAGCAGTATTATAGTAGTTATATTCTTGTACATAGGAGGCAGTATTATAGTAGTTATATTCCTGTACATAGGAGGTAGTATTATAGTAGTTATATTCTTGTACATAGGATCAGTATTATAGTAGTTTTATTCTTGTACATAGGAGCAGTATTATAGTAGTTATATTCTTGTACATAGGAGCAGTATTATAGTAGTTATATTCTTGTACATAGGAGCAGTATTATAGTAGTTTTATTCTTGTACATAGGAGCAGTATTATAATAGTTATATTCTTGTACATAGGGGGCAGTATTATAGTAGTTGTATTCTTGTACATAGGAGCAGTATTATAATAGTTATATTCTTGTACATAGGAGGCAGTATTATAGTAGTTATATTCTTGTATATAGGAGCAGTATTATAGTAGTTATATTCTTGTATATAGTAGCAGTATTATAGTAGCAATGGATTGTAAGCTCATATGGTCAGGACTCTAACTCATCCTCTACCTTTTGTATCTGCTCTTATTCATTATAGATTGTAAGCTCCTATGATGTGGAGTAACTCATCCCCAGCTCTTGTAGGTTCCCTTTTCTCTTCTGTATTGTATAAGGAAATCACAAAGTCTTTAAGGAAAGGAGAATACTGAAGCCAAAGTACAAGAGTAACTTAAAGGGTTATTCTGTTTGGTACAAGTTATCCTGTGAATAGGGGATAACTTTAAGATTGGTGGGAGTCCTAATACTGGGACCACTACCAATCACAAAAATTGGGCCCTGTACCCCCTGCAGGCCCCCTGAAATGACCGGAGCAGCCGGTCTCACATGTGTGCGGCCGCTCCATTCATTTCTATGGGAATTCCGGAGATAGTGTCGCTCGGCTTGCAGCACATATGCCGTATCGGCCACTTCGGGAGCTGCAGGGGGTGCAGGGCCCCATTTTCGTGATCTTAAAATTATCCCATTTCCTGTGGATAAAGGATAACTTGTACCAACCCAGAATACCTAATGGTAGAAGTAGAATGTCCCAGCAATACAGAGTATTTCAGGATAGGGGGTGATGATCTTGAGGGGGAAGCAGTGATTTGCTTACTGTGAAGATTACAGATGCTCGCAGTCTCTGTATGTTGAGTTCATATTGTTGGCTCTTGGTCTGGGGGTTGGAGAGGTTGGAGGCCATGTCAGAGGTTGATGCAAAGTGCCATGAGCTAATTGAAAACTTCCATCCCTCTTCTTCTCCCACAGGGTGCACATGCCGTAGTTTTCTAGGCTCTGTTCAGCGAGCAGAAGCCAATCGGCTGACCGTAGATTGGGAGAGTTTGGAAAATCAGCAGATGTGTTGTTTGCCCAAGGGACAGCACAGAAAACCTGCAACCTCAGAGAAGAAGCCAGGTTGGGCAGTTCGGACGTCAGCCATGATGGATCACCATCCTCCGCCGGCGTGCTTACACCTGGAAAACAGTACTCCAGCCCCTAAAGGAATCACTTCCCCAACATCTTTCTCATCATCGCTGTTGTTCTTTTGCTTTGTCTATAAAAATACAAATAGAAAAAAGGACAAAGATGTACAATGTTCAGAACTTATCGGCAGCTAAAAATACAGAACCTTCTGTTCACTGCAGGATGGGTGACTGTGTGCTTCTCCGTGCATTACGGAACGGGTCAACGCACACTTCTCTGTACTCAGGTCGGGGGCCACCAGCTCAGAGAAAACTTACAAAAAGTCAGAAATAACTTTTTGGGGGCAGCAGGTTTGAGTCAGGAGGCAGTAGTGGCATCAGTTCTTATGGCACCAAGATGAAGGTGGTAACATCGCCTCTTGCCTGTAAATGCCGCTTCCTCAGTATCTGCAGTGGTCCAGTCCCTTTTGAGGTCCAATTTTAATATCTTTGAAATATTCTGGATATTTCTCTTATAATCCCTTGTGTCCAGTGGCTTTCTCTTGCAGTTCCTAATATCGGGTAATTTTCTCTTGCAGTTCCTAATGTCAAATGGTTTTCTCTTACAATCTCTTGTGTCCAGTGGGTTTCTCTTCTAGTCCCTGGTGTCCACTGGTTTTCTCTTACAATCCCTGGTGTCCAATGGTTTTCTCTTACAATCTTGTGTGTCCAGTGGTTTTATTTTACAATCCCTTAGGTCCAGTGGTTTTCTCTTCTAGTCCCTGGTATCCAATGGTTTTTCTTACAGTTCCTAATGTCCACTGGTTTTCTCTTACAATCCCTGGTGTCCAGTGGTTTTCTCTTCTAGTCCCTGGTGTGCAATGGTTTTCTCTTACGATATTGTGTGTCCACTGGTTTTCTATTACAATCCCTGGTGTCCACTGGTTTTCTCTTCTAGTCCCTGGTGTCCACTGGTTTTCTCTTCTAGTCCCTGGTGTCCACTGGTTTTCTCTTCTAGTCCCTGGTGTCCAATGGTTTTCTCTTACGATCTTGTGTGTCCACTGGTTTTCTATTACAATTCCTGGTGTCCATTGGTTTTATTTTACAATCCCTTAGGTCCAGTGGTTTTCTCTTCTAGTCCCTGGTATCCAATGGTTTTTCTTACAGTTCCTAATGTCCAGTGGTTTTCTCTTACAATCCCTGGTGTCCAGTGATTTTCTCTTCTAGTCCCTGGTGTACAGTAGTTTTCTTTTACAATCCCTGGTGTACAGTGATTTTCTCTTACAATCCCTGGTGTACAGTGGTTTTCTCTTCTAGTCCCTGGTGTCCAGTGGTTTTCTCTTACAATCCCTGGTGTCCAGTGGTTTTATTTTACAGTCACTTAGGTCCAGTGGTTTTCTCTTCTAGTCCCTGATGTCCAATGTTTTTTTTTTTTACAGTTCCTCATGTCAAATGGTTTTCTCTTGCAGTCCCTGCTGCCCAGTGGTTTTCTCTTCTAGTCCCTTGTGTCCAATGTTTTTTCTTACAGTTCCTAATGTCCAGTGGTTTTCTCTTACAATCTCTTGCAATTCGAATAATTTTCTCTTGCAGTCCCTGGTGTATAGTGTTTTTCCCTCCGTTATCAAATTATGTTCTCTCCCAGTCCCCAATGTCCAGTGGTTTTCTTTTACATTCACTGGTTTCCAGGGGTCTTCTCTCTCAGTCCCTGGTGTTCGGTCTTTTTCAGCAGTTCCTATTGTCCAGTGGCTTTCTCTTCCAGTCTCTGATGTCCAGTGTTTTTCCCCCCCCAGTTTCCAGTGATTTTCTCTTCTAGTCCCTGGTGTCCAATAGTTTTCTCTTACAATCCCTGGTGTCCAATGGTTTTCTCTTACAATCTTGTGTGTCCACTGGTTTTCTCTTACAATCCCTGGTGTCCAGTGCTTTTGCTCTCCCAGTCCCTGATGTCCAGTGTTTCCCCCCCCCCCCCCAGTTCCTAGTGTCCAGTGCTTTTGCTTTCCCAGTCCTTGGTGTCCAGTGGTTTTACTTTACAGTCACTGGTATCCAGTGGTCCTCTCTCTGTGTCCCTAGTGTCCAGTGCCTTTCTTTCTCAATTCCTGCTGTCCGGTGCTTTTCTTTCCCGGTTCAGTTTTTGCCCCAGTCCCTATTTCCCAGTTCCTTGTTTTAGTATTTAGCACATTTACTCCATGTGCATGGAGCAGCATATACCTAAATCCTCAGGAGAAGCCTTTAGAAACCTGGACTGATGTTCCAGCTAAGACAGTAGATGGTTCATGTTCCAGTTCGATGGGCCTGTGCAGGAGGAGACTGGGATATCTCCTGAGGATGGCTCAGGACTTTTGATGGACATTCTCGGTAATAGTCCCATACATGCCACAATGCTGTGGATAAGACCAGTTGTGCTCCTCTCTTCCTTGATATTAACACTGGTTTTCCCGGAGGAGGACGGCATCTGTGATCTCCATTCTCACTCGCAGATCTTTTCTCGGTTCTCGCTGCTCTTGCAGGGAAAGTCTTCTGTGAACAGCAGAGATCTTCTGCCCTGACAACAAATATTTTTCTCACATTTTCCACTGTAAAAATGTAACATTTGTTTCACTTTCATTATTTTGTTTTTGCTTCAGATGTAGACATGGCCTTGCGATTTGCCCGGCAGTCGTTTCGTTTTGCGCCGGCGCCATATTCTTTTGCATTGTGCCAAACTTTGACCCATGACACATCCATCAGGTGGGACAGGACAGTGTCACCGCCAGCTCTCTGAGAAGGTCTGGCAGACGTTCTTCTGTACCTCTTGCATGATGTTCTTTGTTTTGGTTTCACTTTGTCATCTCCTTTCCTTCTCCCAGCTGTCACCTATTTACACTAATTGCCTCCCTTTATATTCCCTTCCATACTGCCTCACTTTGCGGTTTATACATCTTCCTGGATGAGTTGTTCACTGCTGGAGACTGCTACTACTGATTCCTCAGATAAGTGTTTTTCCTTTATTTGTGTTTCCTTGCTGGCTTGATTCTAGGTGACCCTGACTCCATGCGTATTAAGTGAAGGGAGCCGGTGGTCGTGTCCCCTCATTATTATAGGGTTTTCAGGTGTCACACAGTATGAGGTACGCGGGCATGCAATTGTCTACCATAAAAACCTTTGCATGGGCATAGCAGTCAGGGAGAGCTCTAGGGGTTTTATAGGGCTCACCCATATGCTCCTTAGTTTGGGATCAAGCCAGTCGGATGTTTATTTATAAGTTCCAGCTTTCTGCAACACCATCCGTGACAGACAGCCAATTGAGATGTTTCAGCACATGGACACACCCCCACCCTATAACAGAACCCAATCTGGCCGCCATTTTACATTCTGTGTTTTGCCAGTGTAGGGAGAGGTTGCTTTGTGGAGCAGGGACAGGCTGTTAAGGACACCAATCGCTAGTTAATAGGGCCACAAAAGTCCTTATAAGGACTGGTATAGGTGTGCTATTGATAGGTGTGATATACTGAGGGCTCTTATATACTTATAATATACTTTCTAACATAGAAAGTATATTATAGTGCATTTGTGTTGTGCAGCAATTGTGTGCGGTTCTGCTGCAATACCGCAGCTAAATAGAGGGACAAGCGCTATTGGAACAACTATTTGAAACGGGTGTGATATACCTGTTGCCCCCCAAAAAACTGATTGAGGGGTGTGATATACCTGCTTCCACAAAATACTGATTAAGGGGTACAATATACCTGTTTCCACCAAATATTGATTGAGGGGTGTGATACACCTGTTGCACAAAATAAACAGGGTGGTGTGATATAACGGTTGTGGCAAAAAAAATAATTAAGGGGTGTGATATACCTACTTCCTCAAAATACTGAATAAGGGGTTCGATATACCTGCTTTCACCAAATATTGATTGACGGCTGCGATATACCCGTTGCCACAATAATCAGGATGGTGTGATATAACTGTTGTAGAATAAAAATAATTGAGGGGTATGATATACCTGCTTCCACAAAAAACTGATTAAGGGGTTTGATACACCTGCTTCCACCAAATATTGATTGAGGGGTGCGATATACCTGCTTCCACAAAATACTGATTAAGAGGTTCGATATACCTGTTTCCAACAAATATTGATTAAGGCCTGCGATATACCTGTTTCCATAAAATACTGATTAAGGGGTTCGATATACCTGCTACCACAAAATACTGTTTGAGTGCTGCAATATACCTGCTTCCACAAAATACTGATTAAGAGGTTCGATATACCTGTTTCCACCAAATATTGATTGAGGCCTGCAATATACCTGCTTCCACAAAATACTGATTAAGGGGTTTGATATACCTGTTTCCACCAAATATTGATTGAGGCCTGCGATATACCTGCTTCCACAAAATACTGATTAAGTGGTTTGATATATCTAATTCCACCAAATATTGATTGAGGCCTGCGATATATCTGCTTCCACAAAATACTGATTAAGAGGTTCGATATACCTGTTTCCACCAAATATTGATTGAGGCCTGCGATAAACCTGCTTCCACAAAATACTGATTAAGGGGTTTGATATACCTACTACCACAAAATACTGTTTGAGTGCTGCAATATACCTGCTTCCATAAAATACTGATTATGGGGTTCGATATACCTGTTTCCAACAAATATTGATTAAGGCCTGCGATATACCTGCTTCCATAAAATACTGATTAAGGTGTTCGATATACCTGCTACCACAAAATACTGTTTGAGTGCTGCAATATACCTGCTTCCACAAAATACTGATTATGGGGTTCGATATACCTGTTTCCACAAGATACTGATTAAGGGGATTGATATACCTACTTCCACCAAATATTGATTAAGGCCTGCGATATACCTGCTTCCACAAAATACTGATTGAGGGGATTGATATACCTGCTTCCACCAAATATTGATTGAGGCCTGCGATATACCTGCTTCCACAAAATACTGATTAAGGGGTTTGATATACCTGCTTCCACCAAATATTGATTGAGTCCTGCGAGATACCTGCTTCCACAAAATACAAATTAAGGGGTTTGATATACCTGCTTCCACAAAATATTGATTGAGGGCTGCGATATACCTGCTTCCACAAAATACTGATTATGGGGTTTGATATACCTACTACCACAAAATACTGTTTGAGTGCTGCAATATACCTGCTTCCATAAAATACTGATTATGGGGTTCGATATACCTGTTTCCAACAAATATTGATTAAGGACTGCGATATACCTGCTTCCACAAAATACTGATTAAGGGGTTTGATATACCTGTTTCCACCAAATATTGATTGAGGCCTGCGATATACCTGCTTCCACAAAATACTGATTAAGGGGTTTGATATACCTACTACCACAAAATACTGTTTGAGTGCTGCAATATACCTGCTTCCATAAAATACTGATTATGGGGTTCGATATACCTCTTTCCAACAAATATTGATTAAGGACTGCGATATACCTGCTTCCACAAAATACTGATTAAGGGGTTTGATATACCTGTTTCCACCAAATATTGATTGAGGCCTGCGATATACCTGCTTCCACAAAATACTGATTAAGGGGTTTGATATACCTTTTTCCACCAAATATTGATTGAGGCCTGCGATATACCTGCTTTCACAAAATACTGATTAAGGGGATTGATATACCTGCTTCCACCAAATATTGATTGAGGCCTGCGATATACCTGCTTCCACAAAATACTGATTAAGGGGTTTGATATACCTGCTTCCACCAAATATTGATTGAGTCCTGCGATATACCTGCTTCCACAAAATACTGATTAAGGGAATTGATATACCTGTTTCCACAAAATATTGAGTGTAAAAAGTTGATGACGCCTTATAACCTTTTTTGCCCAATGGCTGACCGCTGGCTTGTCGGAACTGCTAGCCTGCCAACTACTGCTATATAAACTGGTGGAATCAGAGGCTTTTATAAAATTTGTGGCCATTGGCACATCGCAAAGGAAGGTCCCCGGAAGGAAATATTTCTCCCAGAAGTGCATCCCAGAGCTATATGGCCACGTTCAGCGGCAAGTGAATATATCTGTGGCACACAGTGTCGGTGTCAAGATACATCTGACCACAGACACGTGGTCTAGAAAACATGGGCAGGGAAGGTACATAACTTTTAGTGCCCACTGGGCACCTTCTGACGGCCATTAAGCATGTAACCGTGGCTCCCGTGTGCATTTGGTGTTACCACCACGGATTGCATGCATGCCTGTCTCTTCTTCTCCTCCTCCTACTCCATCCTCCGTCTCCTCCTCGGCTGACTCCTCCTTTTGCACTGTTACCGCCTCTTCCGCTGCACCCCTTAAGCTCCCCAGAACCTATTCGACGTGCCAGGTGAGACATTGCCATGCTGTGCTGCGGCTGTTGTGCCTGGAAGCCAAGAGCCACAAGGGTCCTGCACTGCTTTCAGCTCTGCGGTCACAGGCCGATCAGTGGCTAACCTCGCTCAATTTGACAGTTGGTAAAGTGGTGTGCGACAACGGTGCCAATCTGCTGAGCGCGCTGAAAAAGGGCAAAATGACACACGTGCCATGCATGGCACACGTCCTGAACTTAGTTGTGCAGCGATTCGTTGCCAAATTCCCCCAGGGGTCCAGGACGTCTTGCGGCAGGCCAGGAAAATCTCTGGCCATTTTAGAAGATCTTAGACGCCATGGCTCGCCTTGCTGATGTTCAGTGGCGACTAGTGATGAGCAGCAGGGGCAATATTTGAATTTGCGATATTTAGCGAATATTCGGTAGAATATTCGTCATATATTAGAGAATTTGAGATGATTTTCTTGATTGCGAAATCGGCAATGCAGTATGCGCGTAATGCACATGCGCGATACAGGCGTGGCCTAGTTTTGCTAGTTGTCATACTGCCAGAAGTTTCCTGAGACTGGAGATGATGGTTGGCAGTAACTTTCGCGAATGTGAGGAAGAACTCCTGATCACTGTAAGTAATTTTACAGTTTGAACAATAGCTTTATATGCAGATAGAGTGTTCCAATATATTTGCGATTGCGCAAATCAGCATTAATGACGCGCAAGCGCAATACATGCAGCTTCAAATTTTATTAGGTCTAAGTAAATATTACTGATTGGTGAACTAAGTATTGTTGTGACATCACAGCACTATGTCTGTAGCATGTATGTATGGACAGCAGAGAAACATCTCTCACATTGCACATCCGTTTTCCTGCCACACAGTATATACCACACACACACACACTAGGGTGGCGGGACAGTCTGGTTTTCAGGGTCCTGGTCCTCTGTCCGGCGCAAGGCCAGGATGGACGGACGGAAGTTCTCCTTTTTTTGTGGTTACACAGGTTTTGGCAGTTGGCATGGGTCAGGATGGCTTTACGTATCTCCATCACTGGCAACAGGGCCTGGCAGCATGTCCAGACCGCACAGTGCGCTGTATGATGTGACGTCACAACGTCATCTGCGCTGCTGCGTGCGTGGCACGTCCGACGTGTACCTTTAGTTCAGGCGGAGCGCGGGTGCCACTCTGATCAATGCTCACTGGCACTGCCTGCCATCTATGATTCCACACTGGTCCAGGCCGTCCAGTGCTTGAAGAGCCAGCAGAATCAGCACTCAGCCCGCTAGGCACAAGGTTACCACAGATCCCACTGCCCCAGGTACTTACAGGACTATATATCCGAGTATAAATTATATATGGACTAAGCTGGAATAACTTGGGCATCATCTGTATATCATTATAAATGTACAGCTTGTATACATTATAATTATTTAATTAGATCATGCTGGTATAACCTGGGTATCTCCTGTATATAATTATATATGTACAGCTGGTATAAGTTATACATCTTCTTGTATATAGTGATATGGAGCATGCTGGTATAACCTGGGCATCTCCTGTATATAATTATATATGTACAGCTGGTATAAGTTATACATCTTCCTGTATATAGTGATATGGAGCATGCTGGTATAACCTGGGTATCTCCTGTATATAATTATATATGTACAGCTGGTATAACCTGGGCATCTCCTGTATATAATTATATATGTACAGCTGGTATAAGTTATACATCTTCCTGTATATAGTGATATGGAGCATGCTGGTATAACCCGGGTATTTCCTGTATATAATTATATATGTACGGCTGGTATAAGTTATACATCTTCCTGTATATAGTGATATGGAGCATGCTGGTATAACCTGGGTATCTCCTGTATATAATTATATATGTACAGCTGGTATAAGTTATACATCTTCTTGTATACAGTGATATGGAGCATGCTGGTATAACCTGGGTATCTCCTGTATATAATTATATATGTACAGCTGGTATAAGTTATACATCTTCTTGTATACAGTGATATGGAGCATGCTGGTATAACCTGGGTATCTCCTGTATATAATTATATATGTACAGCTGGTATAAGTTATACATCTTCTTGTATACAGTGATATGGAGCATGCTGGTATAACCTGGGTATCCCCTGTATATAATTATATATGTACAGCTGGTATAAGTTATACATCTCCTTGTATATAGTGATATGGAGCATGCTGGTATAACCTGGGTATCTCCTCTATATAATTATATATGTACAGCTGGTATAAGTTATACATTTTCTGTATACAGCGATATGGACCATGCTGGTATAACCTGGGCATCTCCTGTATATAATTCTATATGTACAGCTGGTATATGTTATACATCTTCTTGTATATAGTGATATGGAGCATGCTGGTATAACCTGGGCCTCTCCTGTATATAATTATATATGTACAGCTGGTATAAGTTATACATCTTCTTGTATATAGTGATATGGAGCATGCTGATATAACCTGGGTATCTCCTGTATATAATTATATATGTACAGCTGGTATAAGTTATACATTTTCTGTATACAGCGATATGGACCATGCTGGTATAACCTGGGTATCTCCTGTATATAATTATATGTACAGCTGCTATAAGTTATACATCTACTTATATATAGTAATATGGACCATGCTGGTATAACCTGGGCACCTAGTATGTAGTATTTAACTATTGTGCGCCACTGTCCCCGGTACGCTGTCCTCCTTTTTGGGGCTCTGCAAGTGGCCACCCTAACACACAGAGTCTATAGATTAGAGTTCGTGTCCTGTTGGTCAGGACTCAGGAGAAGCTTTCTTTGTCAGACCGCCAGTATTTGCTGGTTCATTTAGCGTTACCCAGGGTGCACCACGGGGAGGCGAACCAGCTGTGCACCCAATACCGTACCGTCACTTCACTAGACAGGTACATCGCTGCTCAGCTGGCCAATATCTGATTGCTCAGACCTCACACACATACAATCGCAATACAATCTGATCTTAGAACTGTAACATTAAATCTAATATTTCCCCTTCAAATACTTAAAAACCTTTAGCTGTGTTGTTGAGGATATTATTTTAATTACTTTTAGTTAAAATATTTGGGATTATATGAACCGTCACTATATGCTTGTATCTTTATCCTGCAGCTATGACCGGACCCGGGTCCAAGAAGAGAAAAAGCGAATTGTGAGGGAAATATAGAAGCAGCTAAAGAGGGAGTTTAAGGGGAAGGCACTTTGATGGCGATCATCAAACATTGGTCGGATCTAAAGAGGAGCACATCCGGTGGATCAGTGAGATCCGTGACCGCACATGCCCAGGTACAATGCTTACATTACTTTTGTATCTCTCTCCGACACTCTGTAATGTATATATACAGTTATGCAAATAAGTATTTCATCCCTTATGCAAATGATTACTTAGTACCTGGTGTGACACGTAGCAAATCAGCCGGTTCCATCATACATCTCGACCTCGCTCTATATATATATTTATACACACATGGAGGTACAGATGTATGATGTCACCAGCTGATTTCGTACGTTTCACACACACATAAATCAATATACTGTACGTATGTGTGTATATTTTGTAAGGCAGTGACAGACCTCACACAGGTTAGAGGCAAGGAATGGGTGGATAGTGCGGTCCACAACCATATTCCACCACAGGTGAGACCAGCTAGCTGGAGGTGCTCAGGCTAGGATAAAGCACATCCCAGTGTGTCAGTCTGGGGGAAGAGTTGTCTTGGGACAGAGACTGTGACAGAGGCCTGGAGGCTCTGAGAGTGGCCTCAGCTGGTCAAGACTGAGGGGCCACGAGGCTGGTTGGTAGCCTGGAGTTGGGGGATGCAGCAACGCCTGCGAGGGTCGCAGGGCCATAGTCAGGTGGACTACTGAGCCTTAATCCCCCACAAGCGACATTGGACTTGAGACCATGTGTGAACGGTGCTCTGTACGGCCAGGAAGCTGTAGGACATTGGCTGGGAAAGCCGCATCGGTTCACAGGGTGTGAACTGTACCTAATAGGTTGAGTCAGGGACATTAATGTATTAGTTAGAGCCTGGACGGGCAAGTGTTTATTGTTTTGTTGTTCCGCTTTTGCTGGTGTGCCACAATAAATGCACTGTTTGGACTTTAACCTGGTGTCCTGAAGCCGTATCTGTGAGGATGATCCCCTGAAAGAAAGCTACCCCTCACAATGTATACATATACTGCAATCATCATTCTGTATTCCAGTGAAAGGCTCCTTTCATCATTACATTACATACATCCCCCACTTAATTTAGATTTTTATATGAGTTCTGAGTTGTTTGTTTAAATTCTGAACATTGTGTGATTACAGGGGTTCCCGTTCCCTCCGTCCGCAGGCCTTCCACAGAGGATCTGGAGGTAGTGGTGGTGTCCGCGGAGGAGGAGGAGGAGGAAGGAGAGCAGGCGGGACCCTCCCAGCAGCAGGATGCCCCACCCCCACCTGATGTGGGCAAAGTGGTGGAGGTGGACGCTGAAGAAGCTGGACCCTCCCAGGACCCGGTTCCCCCCCTTCCCCAGGTCCTGATGAGGACGAGGAGGAGGATGTCACCAGCCCCTGCCAGGAGGGTAAATATGTGCACACAGCAATATAATTCTGTATCCATAACATGTATATTGAATATTTCAATGTGTGTAGTGAGCATATTTACCGATCAGGCGTTTCCCAGAATTTTACATTTTACCAGGAAAAGTTGCTTTACAACAAAATTTTTCACTTTCACAAGGGGTAACAGAACAAAATGCACCCCACATTTTGTTACCCATTTCCCCCCGAATACGTCAACACCCCATATGTGATCCAAAAATTATTTATGGGCGCACAGCAGGGCTCTAGAGTCAAACAGCAAAATATGGATAAATTCCTGAGGTCCCCAGAAATTTAAAACCCCAACAAGTGACCCCTTTCACAAGGGGTAACAGGACAAAATGCACCCCAGTATATGTTCCCCATTTTCTCCCCATTCAGGAAACACCTCATATATATATACTCTACTGAACTATCACTAATTAACCAACTATATAATCATCATAAATATCATAAACTAACGAATTGAGATGTAAATCGGAAGTGCTTTAACAAATACTCCACACAATGCACTAATTGCCTCTTAATCTCAATTGCAAGTAATTTTCATTCTTCTTTTTTTTTTTTATCCTAACAGTACAAATTCAAATAAAAAAACAAATAAGGCTGCTGCAACAGGAGCACCTAAAATCAATGCAGGAACTCCGGGAGCATCAGAGGAAGCAGCAGCTGATTTTTGACAGAAAGGTGCAGCAGATAGAGGAGCAGCACAGTCAGAGTATCCAGGAGCTTTTGGACCTTCAAGACAAACTTAAGAAATTGCCATAGAGGCATATTTGTTTCCCAAATTGTAAATAAATATTTTGTTCAGTTCTAACGTGTGCTTTAGTTTTTTAAAATTGTTATGTTTTTGTGTAATATTAACAGATAAGGTTGCAGTGAGGCCCCTTTAGTCCAGGGCAAACTCATCAGTATCAGGACAGACAGCAGCAGCAGGTACATGGTAACGGTGGAGTATAAGGCTTACACATAACTCATCAGGACTGACAGCAGCAGCAGGTACATGGTAATGGTCGAGTATATGGCCTACACATAACTTAGCAGGATCAGGACAGACAGCAGAAGGTAAATGGTAATGCTATAGTATAAGGCCTACTCATAGCTGGGCCTAACTCGGCAGGATCAGGACAGACAGCAGCAGGTAAATGGTAACACTGTAGTATAAGGCCAACACATAACTCAGCAGGATCAGGACAGACAGCAGCAGGTAAAGGTGGAGTATAAGGCCTACGCATAACTCAGCATGATCAGGACAGATAACAGAAGCAGGTACATGGTAACGGTCGAGTATAAGGCCTACACATAGCTCGGCCTAACTCAGCAGGAACCAAAAGCAGCAGATTCTTTGTTTGCAGCAGGAATGTGTTCCCAGGAAAGAGCCCCTAGACCAGGGCGGGACAAAAATAAACTTAGACACCTCTGACAGCTGCACGTTCTTCGTCTAAATGCAATATTTTCCTTTGACAATTTTTTTTTCAAAGGTATTTTAAGTTTGTAAAGCCCACAATAAATTATTACAAAATTAGCTCCACATGCCGCCTGCACCGGTCTGCTCTCAGTTTCCATATCAGGGCACATCGAGTCTGGAGCAGAACACTCCGATAACGCAACCTGCCTCTACTCCAGTGGCCTACAGTGAAATTTTTATCCAGTGACCCCCTAATGTACCTCAAGCCACATCATCACAAGTTCTTTCCTGTCAGGTGAATACCTAATTTTTGGGCCTGTACTACCATGACCTAAAAGAAAAAAAATTCTAGGCTCCAGCAGGACACATTTTTGAGGGTTTACCTTTAAGACGCATAAAAATGGCCCCTGATTAAAATACATATTTGCCATATCATTTTTGCCAATGATCACCCTCTGGTATGTCACTGTCCATGTTGTGGGAATTTTTCCGCACTTCTAGTATTTGGTGGCTGCAAATATGACCTGAAGATTTTTCAGGTTCGCCTGCCATTAAAGTCAATGGGGCCCGCCGCAAACACGCGGTTCGCAAACATTAGATCGCGAACGCGCGTTCGCGAACCGTCCCGGCCGATGTTCATCCATCACTAATCAGATGTTATCAATTATTCGCATCAGACCCCTGGATGTCCAGTTACTATTCATTCGAGCCCCATTGGGGACAGCTTGATGCTAATGTCTGTAAAGCGCTGCAGAATATGTCAGCGCTATATAAGTGTGTCAAATAAATAATTCTCCATAAGCTGTCTGATAAATCAGCAGGAACAGACTGACCATGGTCTGGAGAATATTGGTCAGGGTTATTATCATGAAGCCCCTTAATCCATAATCAGCTAAAGATATTAATATATTACCCTCTAAACCACCGTAGACCACCATGGAAAATACCACTAACAACATCACTACTCTAGACCACCAGGGTTATTACAATTTGCATCATCACTATTCTAGACCACCAGGATTATTTCTAATAACCTCACCAGTTCTCTAGACCAACTGGGCTATTACAATTAACACCATCACTATCCTAGATCACCGGGATTATTCACATTAACACCATTACTTCTCTAGACCACCAGGGTTATTATCAATAACACCATTAGTACTCTAGACCACCTAGGCTTTTGTCATTAACACCATCAGTATTTATGACCAGCCGGAATATTACCAATAACACCATCACTATTCTAGACCTCCAGCATTATTTCCATTAACATCACTAAGTCCACCATTAATACTGGGCATAAAAACTTCTGCCCAAACGTCAGAATCACTATTGAATGACAGTAACAATTACCTCTCTAAACAATGAAACTATAATCATATAAGTCACAAAGTTGAAGAGAGCTGGATGTCGAATGGCATATGGTATTTCATAAGCAGGCAGTAATACTTAGCTGCAATTTGAGCAAAATGATTATAAGGGGGACCTCCACATCTGCCTCGATCCTGTCTAATTGTCGTTTAGTTAATATTATTATTCCCCCAGAATTCCTTAACAAAAAAATGTATAATGTTAAAAAACCCACAGAAACAGAAAGGTAAAGAAAGCATTGTCCTCTGTTACATATAGGAAGGAGGAAACCTCAGGTGTAACGTGGACGGAGGCAGAATCCATTCCTCACGGTCGGTGGGATTAGGTTAGTGAGTGGCGTGGGGTAAGCTGCTGCCACTACCTCACTCAGTACAGGGGACGCCCCTCCCCCATCGGGGGCAGGAGAATAGGGGGTCTCCTGAATCACGTCCCTGCAGGTGCAGTTCACTTTATTTCCCCTAGAGTTCCATGTATTTGATCCCATCTTGACTATGAAAGACGTGGCCTCAGGAGAAGGTGGTCACTGACAACTCATGGCGTCTCGTGGGGGCAAATTAATTACATCATAACCTTCCTTTAACCTGACATCTGATAGTCCAGACAGAAGAGATGGCTGAGTGCAGCAGGTTTTATAAAACCGCCATGTCTGCCCGATAATCTAGTGTGGTGTTGATGGCATGTAGTATGGAATTTTCTTGTAATCCCGGCCCAAAGGTAATTGCCCCGGAGGCCTCCAGTTCTATTCTCACCCTCCATGGCGGTTCTAATCTTTCTGCCTGGTGACACATACACTACTCACAAAAAATAAGGGATATTTGGCTTGTTCGTAAAATTTCAGGATGACCCTAAAATGCTCTCTAACTTTTACAGGAGAACTTAATGTGACCTTCTCTAAACCTCAGAATGCACATGTCCACCTGTTCAGTGTTTCAGTACTTTTTGCACAACTTGCTGTTCTCTAACAAGGAGGTTAACGGCAAAATTCACATGTTAGATCCATGAATCGCCCAATACATCTCCTGGTTCCATTAGAATTGGTATTTAAACAGTCCTCCTCATCACGCTGTTTACATTTTGACATCATGAGACCAAGACGACACCTAGCAACTGATCAGCAGTACCTCGCCATTGTGAGGCTTCAAGTAGGATGTTTTCAGACAGGAGTGGCCACTGAACTTAGAGTGTCACAGAGTGTCTTCAGCAGGTTGTATCAGAGATATAGAGACTGGAAGAGTCACAGAAAGGCAGAGAAGAGGACGTCCTTTGGCCACATCCCACACTGATGACCGCTTCATTGTGAACAATGTCCTGCGGAACTGGATGAAGAATACCACATAACTCCAGGCACATTTAAGGGAGGTGAGAGGCAACCAAGTGTCACGTCAGACCATTCAAAACCGTTTACCTCAGCGTGGTCTGCGTGCTAGAGGACCTGACCATACCAACAGGCACAGGCATCATCGTCTTGCATGGGCCAGGGAGCATCTACCCTGGACGAGGGACCAGTGCTGTTCACTGATGAAAGACAATTCACGCTGAGCAGAAATGATGGCCGCCAACGATGTTGGAGACGTCAAGGAGAGCGCTCTACATCAGCCACTGTTGTCACCAGACGAGCCTTTGGTGGTGGTGGTGGTGGTGTTACAGTGTGGGCAGGTGTGTCTGGTCAATACAGAACTGCCCTACACTGTGTGAATGATCCAGTGACAAGCCCAGACTACATCATCATTAATCCAGTCATTGTGTCTCTGCATGAACAACACTGGCCTAATGTCATCTTCATGGAGGACAATGCGCCAGCTCATCGAGGTCGCATCATTAGGGAACGGCTGCTGAAGACTGGGGGACCTCACATGGAGCGGCCTGCACTTTCTCCAGACCTGAATTCCATTGGAAACCTATGGGATCAGCTGAGTCACCGTGTAGAGGCTCGTAACTCTGTACCCCAGAACCTCAATGACCTGAGGGCCGCCCTTCCAGAAGAGTGGGATGCCATGCCTCGCCTTGTGAACAGCAGAAGACGACGTTGTCAAGCTGTAACTGATGCTTAAGGCCACAGGACAAGTCATTGAGACACTGACATTTTTGTGGCGGTATACCCAGCACTGGGGTCGGCTTTTGTTTCAATAAATAGTTTGAGATGAGGAAATCACCATTGCTGCTTCTACTTAAATACCCGACTTTCATGATGTAATATCACTGGAGCCGGAACTTTTTACGTTTTCCATAAATTTCACCCAAAAGCCAAATATCCCTAACTTTTTGTGAGTAGTGTGTAACGGGGGCAGCCCTGGTTTTATTAAGGCACTGGATAGTAGTATTAATAGTACTGGTAGTACTGCAGGATGGTTCTGTTATATATTACGACCACTGTACTGCACTATTATATGTGTTCTATATGGAAGTCTTTCATTTTACCCCTGTGGGAGCTCTATATGTACCCACTAAACTGCACTAATATGTGGGCACAATATGGCAGCATCATGCAAACAATGAACTGCACTTTTAGGTAATCATTATATATAAAAAAATTAGTTAGCACTGTACAGTACTATTAGGCGGCACTATATGGAACTATTATGTAGCACTGTAATGTACAATTATGTAGGCAATGCATGGCACAATTATGTAGGGAAAATATGCCATTATGACACTGTTATGCGTAACTCTAGGGCACTATTATGTGGTGTTATAGGGCACTATTGTGTGGTGTTATAGGGCACTATTATGTGGCAATTTAGCACACTGTTATGTAGCACTGTATAGCACTATTATGTGGCATTATATGCACTATTATGCAGCACTATATGACATCACGATGTGGTACCATTATTTTGCACTATATGGCACTATAAAGTGACAATATAATACTATTTGGCGATATACGATACTGTTATGTGACACTAAATGGCACTACTATGTGTCACTATACTGTACTATTATGTGAGCACTACAGCACACTGTTATGTGTATATGGCGGTATGGTTTGAGAAGAATTTAAAGAGGTTTTCCAGCTTATTAATTGTGCAACAAAAGGCAGACAGCTCTCTAAGGTCATTTGTGTTTCAACACAATTGCAGCAGCTCTGCTTGCTGTCAGCTAATGTAAGAATTCATTATTGAAAATCTGCTCTGCTCCAGTCCTGCTGATACAAGTGCACTGCTCAAAAAATAGAGACATCTCTTTTATAGCAAGCCTCAGTTAGAAATGAATGGTCTCTCGTTCACTGACAGGAAGCAGAGATCTTGCAAGGGTTGAGGAATAGAACCACAAGTTCACACAATGAATACAGACCCCAATGATCTCTCTAACAAGGGGGCGGCAGTATCCACATCAGAAGTGACGGCGCACTTTTTTTTTTACGTCCAGCGTTGTGATGATTTGTGAGTGATTAATTCACTGCGGTTTCCTGCCGCGGCTCATCCCCGCTCCAGCGCACAAATTGGACTATAAATTTAAAAAAAATTAAAAATATGGCATTTTCAGAGCATAAAATTAGATAATAATGAGCCAATTTGTCTGAAATTAACATAATTGTGTTGCTGGCTGCTCCTCAGTGATGGGAGCGGAGGTCTAATCTGAGGAGACTGTGAGGTGCCGGCTCTGTGATTCCCTCTAATTCACCACAGCAAATTAGGGACCTGCTTTAAACCTATCTCTGCTTGCTGTGCCATGCTTACTCGCGAGCACATAACCTGTAATTTTATGGAGAGGCAGTCTACAGCACTGTGTGGAGAGGCAGTCTCATGGAGAAGCAGTCTACTGCGCAGCATGAAGCACCTAAATCAAGTCTTTGCAGCGCGGAGAGGCAGTCTATTGCACAGCGTGGAGAGGCAGTCTACTGCGCAGCGTGAAGCACCGAAATCAAGTCTTTGCGTTGGGGAGAGGCAGTCTACTGCGCAGCACAGAGAGGCAGTCTACTGTGCAGCGTGGAGAGGCAGTCTACTGTGCAGCGTGGAGAGGCAGTCTACTGTGCAGCGTGGAGAGGCAGTCTACTGTGCAGCGTGGAGAGGCAGTCTACTGTGCAGTGTGGAGAGGTCGTCTACTGCGCAGCATGGAGAGGCAGTCTACTGCACAGTGTGTAAAGGCAGTCTACTGCACAGTGTGTAAAGGCAGTCTACTGCGCAGCGTGGAGAGGCAGTCTACTGCACAGTGTGTAAAGGCAGTCTACTGAGTGGCGTGGAGAGGCAGTCTGCTGCACAGTGTGTAAAGGCAGTCTACTGCGCAGCGTGGAGAGGCAGTCTACTGCACAGTGTGTAAAGGCAGTCTACTGAGTGGCGTGGAGAGGCAGTCTACTGCACAGTGTGTAAAGGCAGTCTACTGCGCAGCGTGGAGAGGCAGTCTACTGCACAGTGTGTAAAGGCAGTCTACTGAGTGGCGTGGAGAGGCAGTCTACTGCACAGTGTGTAAAGGCAGTCTACTGAGCGGCGTGGAGAGGCAGTCTACTGCACAGTGTGTAAAGGCAGTCTACTGTGCAGCGTGGAGAGGCAGTCTACTGCACAGTGTGTAAAGGCAGTCTACTGAGTGGCGTGGAGAGGCAGTCTACTGCACAGTGTGTAAAGGCAGTCTACTGAGCGGCGTGGAGAGGCAGTCTACTGCACAGTGTGTAAAGGCAGTCTACTGAGCGGCGTGGAGAGGCAGTCTACTGCACAGTGTGTAAAGGCAGTCTACTGAGCGGCGTGGAGAGGCAGTCTACTGCACAGTGTGTAAAGGCAGTCTACTGAGCGGCGTGGAGAGGCAGTCTACTGCACAGTGTGTAAAGGCAGTCTACTGCGCAGCGTGGAGAGGCAGTCTACTGCATAGTGTGTAAAGGCAGTCTACTGAGTGGCGTGGAGAGGCAGTCTACTGCACAGTGTGTAAAGGCAGTCTACTGAGTGGCGTGGAGAGGCAGTCTACTGCACAGTGTGTAAAGGCAGTCTACTGAGCGGCGTGGAGAGGCAGTCTACTGCACAGTGTGTAAAGGCAGTCTACTGTGCAGCGTGGAGAGGCAGTCTACTGCACAGTGTGTAAAGGCAGTCTACTGAGTGGCGTGGAGAGGCAGTCTACTGCACAGTGTGTAAAGGCAGTCTACTGAGCGGCGTGGAGAGGCAGTCTACTGCACAGTGTGTAAAGGCAGTCTACTGAGCGGCGTGGAGAGGCAGTCTACTGCACAGTGTGTAAAGGCAGTCTACTGAGCGGCGTGGAGAGGCAGTCTACTGCACAGTGTGTAAAGGCAGTCTACTGAGCGGCGTGGAGAGGCAGTCTACTGCACAGTGTGAAGTACCTAAATCAAGTCTTTGTGGCGCGGAGAGGCAGTCTAGTGCATCACACAATTATATATTGTTATTCATTCTATTATTATTACAGTTGGGTCCATATATATTTGGACAGAGACAACGTTTTTCTAATCTCTGTTCTGTCCGTCACCACAATGGATTCAGATGCAGTTGAAGTTCAGACTTTCAGCTTTACTTCAGTCGGGTGAACAAAATGATGGCATAAAAATGTGAGGAACTAAAGCGTTTTTTAAACTCAATCCCTTCATTTCAGGGGCTCAAAAGTAATTGGACAAATTAAATAATTGTAAATAAAATGTTAATTTCTAATACTTGGTTGAAAACCCTTTGTTGGCAATGACTGGCTGAAGTCTTGACCTCATGGACATCACCAGACGCCGTGTTTCCTCCTCTTTAATGCTCGGTCTTTACGGCCGCGGTTTTCAGTTGCTGTTTGTGGCCTTTCTGTCTGAAGTTTAGTCTTTAACAAGTGAAATGCTCTATTGGGTTCAGATCCGGTGACTGACTCGGCCATTCAGGAATATTCCATTTCTTTGCTTTAATAAACTCCTGGGTTGCTTTGGCTTTATGTTTTGGGTCATTGTCTATCTGTATTATGAAACGCCGACCAATCAGTTTGGCTGGATTTGAGCGCACAGTAGGTCTCTGAAAACCCCAGAATTCATCCGGCTTCTTCTGTCCTGTGTCACATCATCAATAAAAACTAGGGCCCCGGGGCCACTGGCAGCCATGCATGCCCAAGCTATCACACCGCCTCCGCCGTGTTCTACAGATGGTGTGGTATGCTTTGGATCATGAGCTGTACCGTGCCTTCACCATACTTTTTTCTTTCCAGGTTGAGGTTAGAAGGGTTGATCTTGGTTTCATCTGTCCAAAGAATGTTCTTCCAGAAGTTCTGGTTTTTAAGATGTTTTGTAGCAAAGTCCAATCTAGCCTTCTTATTCTGGAGGCTGATGAGGGGCTTGCACCGCGCAGTGATTCCTCTGTATTACTTTCATGCAGTCTTCTCTTTATGGTAGATTTGGATATTGATCCGCCTATATCCTGGCGAGTGTGGTTCACTTGGTCGGCTGTTGTGAAGGGGCTTCTCTTCACCGTGGTAATTATTCTTCCATCATCCACCACTGTTGTCTTCCGTAGGAATCCAGGTCTTTTTGCATTGTTGAGGTCACCACTGCTTTCTTTCTCAGGATAAACCAAACTGTAGCTTTTCCCACTCCTAATAGTGCAGCAATTTCTCAGATGTTTTTTTTCTGTTTTTGCAGATGAACCCTTCATCCAATTTTAATGTGGATACCCTCAAATGAAAGCTAAAAGTCTGGACTTTATGTCCATGTACGTTATATACCGTATTTTTCGCCGCATAAGACGCACTCCCCCCCCCCAAATGGCCATCCACAGATCCCCCCTGTAACAGTGCCAGCCACAGATCCCCCTGTGACAGTGCCATCCACAGATCCCCCACATAACAGTGTCCGTCACAGATCCCCCCATAACAGTGTCCGTCATCCACAGATCCCCCCCATAACAGTGTCTGTCATCCACAGATCCCCCCATAACAGTGTCCGTCATCCACAGATCCCCCCATAACAGTGTCCGTCATCCACAGATCCCCCCATAACAGTGTCCGTCATCCACAGATCCACAGATCCCCCCATAACAGTGTCTGTCATCCACAGATCCCCCCATAACAGTGTCCGTCATCCACAGATCCCCCCATAACAGTGTCCGTCATCCACAGATCCCCCCATAACAGTGCATCATCCTCAGATCCCCCCATAACAGTGCGTCCTCCACAGATCCCCCCATAACAGTGTCCTTCACAGATCCCCCCATAACAGTGCCATCCACAGATCCCCAGTAATAGTGCCATCCACAGACCACCATTAGTTCCAAACCCACCAAAAGCATACCTTTTGGTTAAAAAAAAAAAAATTTCTTATTTTCCTCCCCAAAAACCTAGGTGCGTCTTATGGGCCGGTGCGTCTTATAGGGCGAAAAATACGGTAACTATAACTCAAATATGTTTTTAGTAAACAGGTAATAAAAACAAATATATATGGACCTAACTGTATATATTACAGCATATCTCACATTATATTACATTACTATACCCTACATTAGATTATATATTACATTACAGAGTATTATATTATATTATTACATCATATAATTTATTACAAAGTCTAGATTACATTACAGTATATATTATATTACATTATAGTGATATACACTACGTAAAAAGTTCCGGCTCTAGTGATATTATATCATGGGTAGTTCCAGTGGGTAGAACCGTGTTGTAATCCCAGCGGAGTATAATACTGATAGAAATCCCCAGCGTAAATATAGCTGTTCCCCCACACATGAGACGAGGCTCTATGTTGAGGGTAAAACAGGAACTGAATTTATTGAAGACCAACTCAGTATATATACAGTTCAAGAAGTCAATCAACCATGAACAGCATGCAAACAGACATCCCCCCAGTATCTTAATGAATGAATAGGGAGAGAGGAGACACATGTGATGGGATTATCTCCTGAGTGTATCATAGGGTGATCTACTCATCTACACTGGAGTCGGCTACTTCTAGAGTCAGCTATCTTAATCCCATCACTAACACAATCAGTGGGAGTCTCAGTGCAGAGTTAACCCTTTTTGTGTTGCTGGATTCACACCCTGCACCTTTAGTGGGTAATAGGAAAACTGTGGCCTATAAACTCCACACATAAATCAGGGTTCATAGTTCCTTGTAACCCCAAAGGTCTGATGGGGTCTCCATAGTTCTGGGTCCATAGTCCGTAGGAAGGAGGCTAGCCCTCAGGCTTCTCCAGCAGCCCCAGTGACGGTTCAGTCCGTCACAGGCGGCCCTCAGGTCATTGAGGCTCTGGGGTACAGAGTTACGAGGCTCTACTCAGCGACTCAGCTGACCCCATAGGTTTTCTATGGTATTCAGGTCTGGAGAAAGTGCAGGCCACTCCATTTGAGGTCCACCAGTCTTCAGCAGCCGTTCCCTAATGATGGGACCTCGATGAGCTGGGGCATTGTCCTCCATGAAGATGAATTTAGGCCTGTGTTGTTCCTGCAGAGGCACAATGACTAGATTAATGATGTTCTTCAAGTAGTATGGTCTTGTCACTGGACCATTCACAAAGTATAGGGCAGTTCTGTATTAACCAGACACACCTGCCCACGCTGTAACACATTATATTGCAATATAGATATTATGGATACGTGTAAAATGTTTAACTATTCTTGGTGAAATACTCCCACTTTGGGGGAGGTGACAGGGACTCCCACAACACACACAATTTAAGGCACAATATTATGCTATATACACACTGCTTGAGAAAGACCAGTCATGGTCGAAACGTCGCTGTGATTATGCTGCTGTTTGAATAAAACAACCAGATTTATTTTCACCTAATTGGCGAGTGCTGCGGATTCTTTTACTGTTGGCACACTGTAACACCACCACCACCAAAGGCTCGTCTGGTGACAACAGTGGCTGATGCAGAGCGCTCTCCTTGACGTCTCCAACATCGTTGGCGGCCATCATTTCTACTCAGCGTGAATCGACTTTTATCAATGAGGAGCACGGAGGCCCACTGGTCCCTCATCTAGTGTAGATGCTCCCTGGCCCATGTAAGACAATGACGCCTGTGCCTGGTGGTATGGTCAGGTACCCTTGCAGGTTATCTTGCACACAGACCACGCTGATGTAAACGGTTTTGAATGGTCTGACGTGACACTTGGGTGCCTCTCACCTCCCTTAACCCCTTAAGGACCGGGCTCATTTTCACCTTAAGGGCCAGGCCATTTTTTGGAAATCTGACCAGTGTCACTTTAAGTGCTAATAACTTTAAAACGCTTTGACTTATCCAGGCCATTCTGAGATTGTTTTTTCATCACATATTGTACTTCATGACACTGGTAAAATGAAGTAAAAAAAATTATTTTTTTTGCACAAAATAATACCTAATTTACCAAAAATTTGGAAAAATTTGCAAATTTCAAAGTTTCAGTTTCTCTACTTCTGTAATACATAGTAATACCCCAAAAAATTGTGATGACTTTACATTACCCATATGTCTACTTCATGCTTGAATTATTTTGGGAATGATATTTTATTTTTTGGGGATGTTACAAGGCTTAGAAGTTTAGAAGCAAATCTTGAAATTTTTCCGAAATTTACAAAAACTCAATTTTTAGGGACCAGTTCAGGTCTGAAGTCACTTTGCGAGGCTTACATAATAGAAACCGCCCAAAAATGACCCCATCTAAGAAACTACACCCCTCAAGGTATTCAAAACTGATTTTGCATACATTGTTAACCCTTTAGGTGTTGCACAAGAGCTATTGGCAAATAGGGAGGAAATTTGAGAATTAAATTTTTTTGTCTAATTTTTCATTTTAACCCATTTTTTCCACTAACAAAGCAAGGGTTAACAGCCAAACAAGACTGTATCTTTATTGCCCTGACTCTGCTGTTCACAGAAACACCCCATATGTGGCCGTAAACTACTGTACGGCCACACAGCGGGGCGTAGAGTGAAAGGTGCGCCGTTTGGTTTTTGGAAGGCAGATTTTGCTGGACTGGTTTATTTACACCATGCCCCATTTGAAGCCCCCCTGATGCAACCCTAGAGTAGAAACTCCCTAAAAGTGACCCCATCTAAGAAACTACACCCCTCAAGGTATTCAAAACTGATTTTACATACGTCGTTAACCCTTTAGGTGTTGCACAAGAGTTATTGGCAAATGGAGATGAAATTTGAGAATTTCATTTTTTTGCCTAAATTTAAATTTTAACCCATTTTTTCCACTAACAAAGCAAGGGTTAACAGCCAAACAAGACTGTATCTTTATTGCCCTGACTCTGCTGTTCACAGAAACACCCCATATGTGGTCGTAAACTACTGTATGGCCACACAGTAGGGCGTAGAGTGAAAGGTGCGCTGTTTGGTTTTTGGAGGGCTAATTTTGCTGAACTGTTTTTTTGGCACCATGTCCCATTTGAAGCCCCCCTGATGCACCCCTAGAGTAGAAACTCCATAAAAGTGACCCCATCTAAGAAACTACACCCCTCAAGGTATTCAAAACTGATTTTACAAACTTTGTTAACCCTTTAGGTGTTGCACAAGATTTAATGGAAAATAGAGACACAATTTCAAAATTTCACATTTTTGGCAGATTTTCCATTTTAATATTTTTTTTCCAGTTACAAAGCAAGGGTTAACAGCCAAACAAAACTCATTATTTATGGCCCTGATTCTGTAGTTTACAGAAACACCCCATATGTGGTCGTAAACCGCTGTACGGGCACACGGCAGGGCGCAGAAGGAAAGGAATGCAATACGGTTTTTGGAAGGCAGGTTTTGCTGGACTGTTTTTTTGACACCATGTCCCATTTGAAGCCCCCCTGATGCACCCCTAGATTAGAAATTCCAAAAAAGTGACCCCATTTTAGAAACTACGGGATAGGGTGGCAGTTTTGTTGGTACTAGTTTAGGGTACATATGATTTTTGGTTGCTCTATATTACACTTTTTGTGCGGCAAGGTAGCAAGAAATAGCTTTTTTGGCACGTTTTTTTTTTTTGTTATTTACAACATTCATCTGACAGGTTAGATCATGTGGTGTTTTTATAGAGCAGGTTGTCACGGATGCGGCGATACCTAATATGTATACAATTTTTTTTATTTCTGTAAGTTTTATACAATAACTTCATTTTTAAAACCAAAAAAATGTTTTAGTGTCTCCATAGTCTAAGAGCCATAGTTTTTTCAGTTTTTGGGCGATTATCTTGAGTAGGGTCTCATTTTTTGCGGGATGAGATTACGGTTTGATTGGCACTATTTTGGGGTGCATATGACTTTTTGATCGCTTGCTATTACACTTTTTGTGACGTAAGATGGCAAAAAATTGCTTTTTTTACACTGTTTTTTTTATTTTTTTTACGGTGGTCACCTGAGGGGTTAGGTCATGTGATATTTTTATAGAGCCGGTCGATACGGACGCGGCGATACCTAATATGTATACTTTATTTTTATTTATGTAAGTTTTACACAATGATTTCATTTTTGAAACAAAAAAAAATCATGTTTTAGTGTTTCCATAGTCTAAGAGCCATAGTTTTTTCAGTTTATGGGCGATTATCTTGAGTAGGGTCTCATTTTTTGCGGGATGAGATGACGGTTTGATTGGTACTATTTTGGCGTACATGCGACTTTTTTGATCACTTTTATTAACTTTTTTGGGAAGTAAGGTGGGCAAAATTTCAATTTTCTCATTTTTTTTTTTTTTTATGGCGTTCACCATGCGGGGAAAGTAACATGACCGTTTTATAGATCAGGTCGTTACGGACGCAGCGATACCTAATATGTGTAGTGTATTATTTATTTATTTTTATTCAGTGATAAATGTGTTTTTTTTTAATCTTAACTTTTTTCACTTTTTTTTACATTTTTTTGACCCAGACCCACTTGCTTCTTGAAGATCCAGTGGGTCTGATGTCTGTATAATACAGTACAGAACCCTATATAGGGCTCTGCACTGTATTTTACTTACACTGAACAGATCTATGCTTTTAGCATAGATCTGTTCAGCACCATGGACAGCAGGACGCCTGAGCAGGCGTCCTGTTGCCATGGGAACCTTCCCCGTCTGCCACAACTTTGCAGACGGGGAAGGGTAAGCACAGGGCTGAGGGGGGCTGTCGGGGGGCTCTCTCCCTCTCCATCGGGGGGCTGCAAAGGCACAGCAGCCCCCCGATGGAGAGGGAGGGAGCTCCCTGACCGATGACAGTTAACCTTTTCCATACAGCGGTCCGTACGGACCGCGGTATGGAAAGGGTTAAACGGCTGACATCTGCACAGATGTCAGCCGTTTATACTAGGGTGCCAGCAATGTGCTGGCACCCTGGTATAACCCACTAGAAGCCAACGATCATTCAAGGGGAGGCGGGCGGGGGATCGCGATCCCGCCTACCGCACCGCCCGCCTCCCGCAACGCCTCCACCGCCTGCGACACCCCCCCCCCCCGCACCACCCGCCGGCATCAAATCGTGCAGGGGTGCAGGGGGGGTGAAAAATATTGATTTTAGGCACTCTAAAGTTTCTGATCCCCGCGGTCAGGGACCGCGGAGATCAGAAACTGCAAAAAGCGCAGCAAACCGCAGGTCTGAATTGACCTGCGGTTTGCTGCGATCGCCGACACGGGGGGGTCACATGACCCCCCCTGGCGTTGTGACAGGATGCCGGCTGAATGATTTCAGCCGGCATTCTGTTCAGATTAACCCCTGGGGCGCCGGAATGCCTATTTAAAGTTAGGACGTACCGGTACGTCCTGGGTCCTTAAGGACTCGGGAAATAGGGCGTACCGGTACGTCCTATGTCCTTAAGGGGTTAAATGTACCTGTGTCACGGGCGTTCTCACAACAGGTGGCAGGAGATCGGTGAGACTGGCAACACGTGCTTTGATCTAACATGTTTTCCATTTGGATCAAATGACGTCTGTGTTGTTTCTGGTGCTTGTCGCACCTTCTTTCCCCAGGTGTGGCTATTAGGGTAATTTAACCTTCTCTATTAAAAGTTGCTTCTCCCAAAATGCTGTGCGGTTTATAGCTTCTGTTTTGACCTTTGGATAGACTGTGATTGGATCTCGGCTGAGTTCCTGGTGCTTCCATTGCTCCTTTGAAGTTAAGTCTTTCCTTTCCCTTTTGTATTTTGTTTGGGTTCTGTTTGTTGCATTTCCCTATTGTTTTTATTAGGCCTGAAGAAGACTCCTGCTCGTCCCTGCCATTAGTACCAGGGTCCTATAGGGCTTGATAGTATTCTATGTATTCCTGCGTATGAACTCACCTACCTTTGGGGTCTGTTCATACTGGTAGTTGAAGGAAAGACCACGGCACTCTCTTTTTGCTGTTACATCAAAATGCTTATTTTTATTGCCTTATTGTATCCATCCAAAAAAAAATTGAGCCACTGGCCAATGTTTCGGTCAACAATAGACCTTGATCAGGGCCGTAGTCATAGTGCTAAAAAGTGAAGTCGGATGGCGTCATTCGACTTCACTTTTTAGCACTATGATTATGGCCATGACACAAGGTCTATTGTTGATCGAAATGTTGGCCAGTGGCTCAATTTTTTTTTGGATGGATACAATAAAGCAATAAAAATAAGCATTTTGATGTAACAGCAAAAAGAGAGTGCTGTGGTCTTTCCTTCAACTACAAGTAACGTTGTATTTAACAGAGCACCTTGCTACGCACGCCGAGGAGTGCCGTTTAACTCTTTCTTCTCATTGTTCATACTGGTCAGGATTTTGGTTAGGGTTTTCACTAGGAGGTGTCCATTTTCCTTCCCTAGTTCTCAGGCCTGATTCCCTGTTTCCTCCCTTCCCTTCTATGCTTTGTGTGGTGTTTCCCTCCCACACCGAAGCGTGACAGCCTGAAGTTCTGTGGCATTCATCATCCAGTTCCGCAGGGCATCGTTCACAATGAAGTGGTCATCAGTGTGGGATGTGGCCAAAGGATGTCCACTTTTCTGCCATTCTGTGACTCTTCCAGTCTCTATATCTCTGATACAACCTGCTGATGACTCTCTGTGACACTCTAAGTTCAGTGGCCACTTCCGTCTGAGAACATCCTGCTTGAAGCATCGCAATGGCGAGGTACTGTTCATCAATTGATAGGTGTCGTCTTGGTCTCGTGATGTGAACAGCATGATGAGGAGGACTGTTTAAAAAGTAATTCTAATTGAACCTGGAAATATATTGTGCTATTCATGGATCAAACACTTGTGAATTTTGCCATTAAGCTCCTTGTTAGAGAACAGCAAGTTGTGCAAAAAGTACTGAAACATTGAAGAGTTAGACATGTGCATTTAAAGGCTTAGAGAAGGTCACGTCAAGTTCTCCTGTAAAGGTTAGAGCGCATTTTAGGTTCATCCTGAAATTTCACCCACAAGACAAATATCCCTAATCACTTGGAACCGAACCTGAGTTCAGGAAAAGGTTTTTAACAGTAGAACTTAATTTTTGAAGTTATTACCCGAAGTCTCGCGAGAAGTATTAACTTCCGCTCATCTGAGCCGATACATTATATACTGTACAGAGAGCTCATTCCATACAGTATTGAAACAAAGTTTTATGTGAATCGACTTCGGATGTTTTTATCCCCAGATATTATATCTTAGATCAAGGATCATCAACCTCTGTCACTTCAGCTGTTCTGAAACTACAACTCCCAGAATGCTCCATTCACTTCTATGGGAATTAGAAGAACAGCTGAGTAGGTTTACATGCTGGGAGTTGTAGTTTCACAGCAGCTGGAGTGCTGAAGGTTGCTGATCCCTATCTTAGATGATATCCTCCATTAGTATTATATTATATTATATCATAGTTCAGAGTATCAGCGCAGAGTTTCTCAGTCTTGCTCTACTGCGGCCTCATCGCTCACAGTCTGATCATCCGGGGCCTCGTCCCTGGTCGACAAAATATTTCTAAATTGCTTCAGTGTATCTTCAGATTTGTATTTTGAACCTGGCAGAACATTAAAAGGAACACAAAATTATGTTTCTAGACCAGAGACAGATGCATGCGGCTTGTGGCTGCCTCTGTCAGTGCAGGTCCGCACCAAGCGTTGCATTATACTATTATATCTTATTATATCACATTATTCTTTACATGTTACATTCCCTATGGTGTCACATCACTTTATACATCCCTTTAGATACTTATTTCCCTTGTGAGAATTGCGCACTATGGATGTTTGTTGTCATTTGTCACATTATATATTGTTACAATGTATTATTTGCGGTTTTTATTATACTGTACATTCCGTACGTTGTCTATCTGCCCCCTCTCTCTGCCACTGGTAATGAAGCACTTTGTGGAAATCCTTTAAATCTTTATTTTTGTTTCGCGCTCCATTCACCAGATGCGTAATTGAGCGCAGACAATGATATCTGTAACGGCCTCAGAGCAAAACCTACAAAACAGTTTACAAAAACGTGCGTCAACACAAAGGGCCACATGTCCACCGCAAATTCAATACGGACCAACGAGCAAAAAATCAATGTCCTCATCTCTCACCCACTCCCGATGCCTGCGAGGTGAGATCTCGGTGTATTGTCTGTGGTGGCGGCCTCGTCCCCACGTGTCTTCTCCAGATCAATACCCAACCCCTCATGAGTATGAAGAGATGGAGAAGTTTGGAGGAGCTCCTGGAACCGCGGCCATGGTGGACCCTCAATGGGGTCTTCAAGGTCACTGTATGAATAAAGTACTTGAGATCCCCATGAAGCTGAGGCAGTATCTTTTATGCTACATTGCACGTCCACCTCTGAGGGGCTGCATGGTCATACATTCCTACCACCACGAACTCTAACTATGAGAGCCTTACACATCCTGCGGGGGTTGTGCTGCCATTAAATGTTATTTTATATCATTCAGCATCAAAGACTAGTTACTTCTGTAATATGCTTCTGCTGTGAGATTCCTTATAATGGTGCCTCCTGGTGTTGAATCTGTATAGTAATAGGCATGTCCACCTACTGAGGTGGTCGTACATGAGAGAGCTGCAGCAGAAAGGATATGCCCCCTGAGCTGCAATAGGGAGAGGGCTGAATAAAGGAGTCAGAGCGCTCAGTGGCATTCCCTTCTTTGTTTAACCAGGCACAGCGCCACACATTGAGTGGTGGCTGTGCCTGGTACTGTGGCTTATCCATGTAGTCAGTCATCTGCAGAACCATACATGCGTGGCGTTGTGCCCAGAGCGAATTAAAGGGATCCCAGCAAGCACCGGGGTCCTTCATGCTGATGATTAGAGGGGGTGCATGAAGTCAGACCCCATCAACCAAACATTGATCTAAGGATAGTGCATCGATATTAAAGTCCCAGAAAACCACTTTGAGTATCTGACACATCCCCCACCCCTAATTCCATGTACATCCCCCACCCCTAATTCCATGTACAATGTGGTGGTCGGGTGAAGAAGGACCAGGAAGGTAAGAAGGGCTGTAGATTTTTTGGGGTGACATGGATCCTCAGGGTATAAATAGTTTATTAGGGCTAATGCTAGCTGACAACTTCTGTGAAACAGTTTTTGGCCTATGAGTTGTCAGATTGCAATCACTCACTTTTCCCTGGTCTTACACGCTAAAGAATGAAAGTCTCATCCTGCGACTCATGGTCCCACCCTATAGCAGACGGCGCTAATGAGATCGATGCCACATTTCTAAGGGATTTGCAGGAATATAGACATTTCACGGAAAGGCAGTTCCTCTCCAGAGCCCCCAACTGGGAGATTTACCATAAGCCTCAACTGATATAGGGCTGTAGGACCAGAGAAAGAAACACACGACCTCCGATTGTTAATTCAAGGATCACTCTGTGGATCCAGAACGGCACAGAGACATGAGCTTCTCTGGGCTGCTGTAACCTGATCCCTCAGTAAACTGATATAAGACATCTCAGTTCTCAAGATAGACAGTGCCTTGAGGGTAAATGATCAGTGCAGGAGGTGGGGATAACGGTTGTCTGCTCTATGGAGAAAGAGGCACTTTTCTATAATAAGATATATTACAAAGTTTCTTATAGTCACTTCTACTATTGATTTACTCTTTTCAATTCACTTTAAAGAGAGCATTTCCACAGTAATCAGCTCTGTCCACTACACATTGGACAAACCTGTGTCGTATCAGTGCTGTAGCTACCCTCAAATAGATGATCACCAGGGGTTTGGGGTGTCACCCTCCTCCCCTTGCCCCCACCAGTCCTATATTACTGGCCATCAATATCAACACTGGGCAAATCTCTCCGTAATGGATCTGCCCAATCATAAAGAGCAGTGTGCGGCGGTGCAGTCACAGCTCCCCTATACAGACAGGACAAAGCTGGGGATCAGAGAGGTGAGTGACCATGGGACACAAGGTATCCAGGATTAACCCTATCACTGCCCACAACCAGAGAAAAACATTCACCCTGTTAACTAAGCTACACTGGATTTAACCCCCTCACTATCCTAGACCACGAGGTATACTGGTATTACCCCCTCACTGTTCTACACCACCAGTTACGCTTACACTAACCCCTTCACCGTCACGGACCAGCAGGTATGAAAATATATTCTGGCCACAGAATCATCAAAAAGGGAGGGTTTTGTTGGGCACAGGTCCCTCTGTGATCCCTCTCCACCCGTGGATCATGAATTTCATAGACGAGACAGGATTCTTGCAGTCTAACATTCGTGTCTTTATTTAATTCAGCCGCGTAAAGCACTGAATTACAGCAACGTTTCGGGCCGTAAAAGGGATATCCCATGGCCAATGTAAAAAATGAAACATCATATAGTAAATGACAATCTCTTTCCAACAAAGCTAGAACCAGCCCCGTACCTCACATGGATCCAGGGATCTCCCCATTTATTGCCCTGCTAGATTTATATCAAGCTGGAACTCAAGGGGAGTGTCCTTTCTACTGCAGCTCAGGGGGCGTGTCCAAGCTCTTCCTATCACAGCTATTGGGGCGTGTCTCAGCTCTGCCTATCACAGCTCCGGAGGCGTGTCTGTGCTCTTCCTATCACAGCTCAGGGGGCGTGTCTCAGCTCTGCCTATCACAGCTCAGGAGGCGTGTCCGTGCTCTTCCTATCACGGCTCAGGAGGCAGCTGAAGGATGAAACTGAGCATGTGCGGCCATCTCAGTGAGCAGGACAAAGAAATAAGAAAAAACAAACAGCAGGTGGCGCTGTACAGATACATTTTATTGAATAACTCAGCAGCTATGCAAAATTTTTAATTTCATTCAATTATTAAAATATTCAGATCCAGGAGCTGGTGTGAAAACTGTAGAACATTTTTCGCGGGACAACCCCTTTAAGTTTATACAGCCCTTTTTCTAGCACTTCTGGCTTCGGGGGCTACAAATATTTACCACTTAATTTTTGTACAGCACCAGTTATACTGGCATTAACCCTTTCAAAGCTCTAGACCACCAAATGTGCAATACCAAACACAACCTGTGACGGGGGGGCGCTGTCTTTGGATTAAGGCAGCCACGTTTTTCTAATCCTGGAGAACCCCTTTATCGCTACGAGTCCCAGGAGTTGCATCTCAGTTACACATCTTGTAATCCAGAAGGAGCTAATCCCGGGCCCCGGGCGCGGTTCTCCCAGGTGCAGCTGATTGATCCCTGACACCCGTGGAGCTGACACCCTCCTGCAGGTTTACGGTGCTCATTTATTGTACCTGGAAAGCGACTGCATCAGCCCCCCCCAGGGAGAACGTCTCCGCCACATCATAATCCATGTTCACCGAGCAGCAAAGGCTCCGAAGCTCCCACAGGAATAATAAATTCATGTTTCTGGGGGAGGGGCGGGGTCTGATGGAGGAGGGGGCTGGGTCTGATGGAAGAGGGGTGGGGCCTGATCGAGGAAGGGAGGTGTCTGATGGAGGAGGGGCGGAGTCTGATATATTTTCTGAATACTGTCTGAATTGTCAAATATCCCCCCCCTTCCCCCGCAAGAAGTTGGTTTAATGGGAACTGTAGTGCTGAGTGATACACTTAGAAAAATGGCACAGTATTACACATAATACAGTACGCTTAGATACAGGGACTTAGCAGACAGTATCATACATAATAGATTTGGATACACCGCTTAGCAGACAGTATCACACATGATAGGATTAGATACACAGCTCAGCAGACAGTATCACACATGATAGGATTAGATACACAGCTCAGCAGTCAGTATCACACAGGATAGGATTAGATACACAGCTCAGCAGACAGTATCACACAGGATAGGATTAGATACACAGCTCAGCAGACAGTATCACACAGGATAGGATTAGATACACAGCTCAGCAGACAGTATCACACAGGATAGGATTAGATACACAGCTCAGCAGACAGTATCACACAGGAGAGGATTAGATACACAGCTCAGCAGACAGTATCACACAGGATAGGATTAGATACACAGCTCAGCAGACAGTATCACACAGGATAGGATTAGATACACAGCTCAGCAGACAGTATCACACATGAAAGGATTAGATACACAGCTCAGCAGCCAGTATCACGCATGATAGGATTAGATACATGACTCAGCAGACAGTATCACACATGATAGGATTAGATACACAGCTCAGCAGACAGTATCACACAGGATAGGATTAGATACACAGCTCGGCTGGCAGTATCACACAGGATAGGATTAGATACACAGCTCAGCAGACAGTATCACACAGGATAGGATTAGATACACAGCTCAGCAGACAGTATCACACAGGATAGGATTAGATACACAGCCGCTCCACAGGCAGTATCACACAGGATAGGATTAGATACACAGCTCAGCAGACAGTATCCCACATGATAGGATTAGATACATGACTCAGCAGACAGTATCACACATGATAGGATTAGATACACAGCTCAGCAGACAGTATCACACAGGATAGGATTAGATACACAGCTCAGCAGACAGTATCACACAGGAGAGGATTAGATACACAGCTCAGAAGACAGTATCACACAGGATAGGATTAGATACACAGCTCAGCAGACAGTATCACACAGGATAGGATTAGATACACAGCTCAGCAGACAGTATCACACAGGAGAGGATTAGATACACAGCTCAGCAGACAGTATCACACAGGATAGGATTAGATACACAGCTCAGCAGACAGTATCACACATGATAGGATTAGATACACAGCTCAGCAGTCAGTATCACACAGGATAGGATTAGATACACAGCTCAGCAGACAGTATCACACAGGATAGGATTAGATACACAGCTCAGCAGACAGTATCACACAGGATAGGATTAGATACACAGCTCAGCAGACAGTATCACACAGGATAGGATTAGATACACAGCTCAGCAGACAGTATCACACAGGAGAGGATTAGATACACAGCTCAGCAGACAGTATCACACAGGATAGGATTAGATACACAGCTCAGCAGACAGTATCACACAGGATAGGATTAGATACACAGCTCAGCAGACAGTATCACACATGAAAGGATTAGATACACAGCTCAGCAGCCAGTATCACGCATGATAGGATTAGATACATGACTCAGCAGACAGTATCACACATGATAGGATTAGATACACAGCTCAGCAGACAGTATCACACAGGATAGGATTAGATACACAGCTCGGCTGGCAGTATCACACAGGATAGGATTAGATACACAGCTCAGCAGACAGTATCACACAGGATAGGATTAGATACACAGCTCAGCAGACAGTATCACACAGGATAGGATTAGATACACAGCCGCTCCACAGGCAGTATCACACAGGATAGGATTAGATACACAGCTCAGCAGACAGTATCCCACATGATAGGATTAGATACATGACTCAGCAGACAGTATCACACATGATAGGATTAGATACACAGCTCAGCAGACAGTATCACACAGGATAGGATTAGATACACAGCTCAGCAGACAGTATCACACAGGATAGGATTAGATACACAGCTCAGCAGACAGTATCACACAGGATAGGATTAGATACACAGCTCAGCAGACAGTATCACACAGGATAGGATTAGATACGCAGCTCAGCAGACAGTATCACACATGAAAGGATTAGATACACAGCTCAGCAGCCAGTATCACACATGATAGGATTAGATACAGCAGCAGGAGGGGCATACCCCATGTCTGCAGGGTCATCTAGAACATTGTAGACAGGACTCCCCGAGGTTTCCCGCGCTGTGCAGTGGAGCAGGATTTGGTGCTGCGTCAGCTCTCTGCGGTTTCCTCTCTGCTGAGATGTGAGGAGACATCAGGGCTCCTCCGTAGGCACTGCATCCTGTATCCAGTGACAGCTGAGAGAAGGGCCCCGGGGCCCGCCATGTCCCCTCTCATCTCATTAGGGCAAGATCTGAGCACACTTTTAATGGGGAAGGCGTGAACTGGAGCTGCACGGTTAGAGCAGACGCTGTCTGCCGGTCATGAGCCGATCCCCAGGCAGCTGCGAACAGAGACCTTCCAAGGGAGAAACGAGAAGTCACTGCAGAGATGTGCTGAGCTCAGCGCAGGTCACACAGAGAAGCAACCGCAGAGGAAACCGCAGCCACAGAGGCTTCAACCCCGAGTCATATTTATACTGCAGAGCCTGACCAGACGTGTACTGCTCCCTGTTATCAGCCATTTCACCCCGGGGAAAAAGGATGACTGTAGGACAGAAGAATACAATCTATTGCCCCCTGTTATCAGCCATTTCAGGGGAGAGGATGACTGTAGGACAGGAGAATACAATCTATTGCCCCCTGTTATCAGCCATTTCAGGGGAGAGGATGACTGTAGGACAGGAGAATACAATCTATTGCCCCTGTTATCAGCCATTTCAGGGGAGAGGATGACTGTAGGACAGGAGAATACAGTCTATTGCCCCCTGTTATCAGCCATTTCAGGGGAGAGGATGACTGTAGGACAGGAGAATACAGTCTATTGCCTCCTGTTATCAGCCATTTCAGGGGAGAGGATGACTGTAGGACAGGAGAATACAGTCTATTGCCCCCTGTTATCAGCCATTTCAGAGGAGAGGATGACTGTAGGACAGGAGAATACAGTCTATTGCTCCCTGTTATCAGCCATTTCAGAGGAGAGGATGACTGTAGGACAGGAGAATACAGTCTATTGCCCCCTGTTATCAGCCATTTCAGAGGAGAGGATGACTGTAGGACAGGAGAATACAGTCTATTGCCCCCTGTTATCAGCCATTTCAGAGGAGAGGATGACTGTAGGATAGGAGAATACAGTCTATTGCCCCCTGTTATCAGCCATTTCAGAGGAGAGGATGACTGTAGGATAGGAGAATACAGTCTATTGCCCCCTGTTATCAGCCATTTCAGGGGAGAGGATGACTGTAGGACAGGAGAATACAGTCTATTGCTAACTGTTATCAGTTATTTCAGGTGAGAGGATGACTGTAGGACAGGAGAATACAGTCTATTGCTCCCAGTTATCAGCCATTTCAGGGGAGAGGATGACTGTAGGACAGGAGAATACAGTCTATTGCCCCCTGTTATCAGCCATTTCAGGGGAGAGGATGACTGTAGGACAGGAGAATACAGTCTATTGCTCCCTGTTATCAGCCATTTCAGGAGAGAGGATGACTGTAGGACAGGAGAATACAGTCTATTGCTCCCTGTTATCAGCCATTTCAGGGGAGAGGATGACTGTAGGACAGGAGAATACAGTCTATTGCTCCCTGTGATCAGCCATTTCAGGGGAGAGGATGACTGTAGGACAGGAGAATACAGTCTTTTGCCCCCTGTTATCAGCCATTTCAGAGGAGAGGATGACTGTAGGACAGGAGAATACAGTCTATTGCCCCCTGTTATCTGCCATTTCAGGGGGGAGGATGACTGTAGGACAGGAGAATACAGTCTATTGCCCCCTGTTATCAGCCATTTCAGAGGAGAGGATGACTGTAGGACAGGAGAATACAATCTATTGCTCCCTGTTATCAGCCATTTCAGGGGAGAGGATGACTGTAGGACAGGAGAATACAGTCTATTGCCCCCTGTTATCAGCCATTTCAGGGGAGAGGATGACTGTAGGACAGGAAAATACAGTCTATTGCTCCCTGTTATCAGGCATTTCAGGGGAGAGGATGACTGTAGGACAGGAGAATACAATCTATTGCTCCCTGTTATCAGCCATTTCAGGGGAGAGGATGACTGTAGGACAGGAGAATACAGTCTATTGCTCCCTGTTATCAGCCATTTCAGGGGAGAGGATGACTGTAGGACAGGAGAATACAATCTATTGTCCCCTGTTATCAGCCATTTCAGGGGGGAGGATGACTGTAGGACAGGAGAATACAATCTATTGCTCCCTGTTATCAGCCATTTCAGGGGAGAGGATGACGGTAGGACAGGAGAATACAGTCTATTGCCCCCTGTTATCAGCCATTTCAGTGGAGAGGATGACTGTAGGACAGGAGAATACAGTCTATTGCCCCCTGTTATCAGCCATTTCAGTGGAGAGGATGACTGTAGGACAGGAGAATACAATTTATTGCCCCCTGTTATCAGCCATTTCAGGGGAGAGGATGACTGTAGGACAGGAGAATACAATCTATTGCTCCCTGTTATCAGCCATTTCAGGGGAGAGGATGACTGTAGGACAGGAGAATACAGTCTATTGCCCCTGTTATCAGCCATTTCAGGGGAGAGGATGACTGTAGGACAGGAGAATACAATTTATTGCCCCCCGTTATCAGCCTTTTCAGAGGAGAGGATGACTGTAGGACAGGAGAATACAGTCTATTGCCCCCTGTTATTAGCCATTTCAGGGTAGAGGATGACTGTAGGACAGGAGAATACAGTCTATTGCCCCCTGTTATTAGCCATTTCAGAGGAGAGGATGACTGTAGGACAGGAGAGTAAAGTCTATTGCCCCCTGTTATCAGCCATTTCTGGGGAGAGGATGACTGTAGAATAGGAGAATACAGTCTATTGCCCCCTGTTATCAGCCATTTCAGGGAAGAGGATGACTGTAGGACAGGAGAATACAGTCTGATGCCCCCTGTTATCAGCCATTTCAGAGGAGAGGATGACTGTAGGAAAGGAGAATACAGTCTATTGCCCCCTGTTATCAGCCATTTCAGGGGAGAGGATGACTGTAGGACAGGAGAATACAGACTATTGCCCCCTGTTATCAGCCATTTCAGGGGAGAGGATGACTGTAGGACAGGAGAATACAGACTATTGCCCCCTGTTATCAGCCATTTCAGGGGAGAGGATGACTGTAGGACAGGAGAATACAGACTATTGCCCCCTGTTATCAGCCATTTCAGGGGAGAGGATGACTGTAGGACAGGAGAATACAATCTATTGATCTCTGTTATCGGCCATTTCAGGGGAGAGGATGACTGTAGGACAGGAGAAT